>NC_053492.1:203492789-203792789 GCF_905171775.1 Rana temporaria | reverse complement strand
CATTTGCTCTTTAGGGTCTGGCATCTGTTTTTCAACTATTAGGCCCCGTACACACGAGAGGATCCATCCGCTGGAATTGATCCGCGGACCGGCTCCAGCGGATAGATCCCCTGGTGTGTACAATCCAGCGGATCTGTTTCCGCGGATTTTTATCCCCTGGGATGGATTTCAAGCGGATAAAAATTTGAAGACATGCTTTTAAATCTATCCGCTTGAATCCATCCCAACGGATTGATCCGCTAGTCTGTACAGACTCACCGGATCAATTTGTCCGAATGGATCCCCCGCATGCGTCGTAATGATTCGACGCATGCGTGGAATTCCTTTTATGACAGCGTCGCGCACGTTCCCGCGTCATCATCGCGGCGACGGCGCGACACGTCATCGCGAGGGGATTTCGGCGCAGATTTCGATCCGATGGTGAGTACACTCCATCGGATCCAAATCCTCGCAAATCCTCGAGAGGATTTATCCGCGGAAACGGTCCGGTGGACCGTATCCGCGGATAAATCCTCTCGTGTGTACTAGGCCTGACAGTTCAGGTTGAGTGAGGAGACAGCAAGGACAAGAATTGCAATTGAGGGATATTATGAGACCAGCAGGATATTTACTGCTTCTTTTAAGGCTTTTATTGGTTTTAGTTGGGCTTACAATGTAACTCTGGCTGTCACCCAGCATTTAGAATATAATTGTGGGTTTATAAAATATTTGTGTTGCAATTATGGCCCAGTACATATTGTCCCTTTAAAAACTATTCATTATACTTTAGCCTGATTTATTTTTCTTTTCACATTTACTTCTTTTGTGTAACCATTTTTATATACTGAAAGTCAAATAATATGCCAACAATGATCTGTTGTAACACAAAGCTATTAACAGGATGGCAGCTGGATCAGGTTTTGTCAGCTATTGTTCTTCATATGTTTAGATGGCATAATTGTTCATTGCTGTACCTGGATGACTGTTTGTTCAATGCCACAAACTTTATTTTACTCTTTGTGTATTCACTATAGTAGACAGAACAGTACACAGTCTTCTCAGTAATTTACAAAAGTAAACGTGTAAATAACACAAGATTTTAACAATCGTACCACAGATCATTTATTTTAATAAAGATTTATTGTCCTTTGACAAGAAAAAAAATGTCTTTCTTTTATCATGCTTAAAATAACTGGTAAATATGTACCCTTTTTTTTATTTTATTTTTTTATTTTAACAAAGATCAACTTTTGTAGAGTTATTTGTATCAAACAGACTTCATTCACACCTCGAGTAGACATCCTATGCTCAGGTTTTTTTAATATATAAGTGCATAACAAGCTAATATACTAAGAAATGTAGCATAATAAAATGAAGGTTTGTATAGAAAAATCAAATATGACTAAAGGTGATCATAACTTCGGTGATTTTTGTTAATTTTGTTATTTTTTTTTAAGATAATATTCTGTGTAATATATTGCCAAGAGGAAAACATACATTAAAGGTTAAATTCACTGAAATAATATATATTGGTTCTAAATAGTAGTTTAGATCCTGGCTTTTTGTATTTAATTTATACTCTAAAATCTCAGCAATAATTTATATTATACTTCTGTCCATCTCCGTTTGGTATTCCTGACCATCTCTGTGTGTTCATTGCAGTCTCCTTACCTAAAAAAAATAAAGATAATCCAGCTGAAGTGCACAGCCTGTCAGGTGGTTTAATTTTCCAGCATCCACCAAAAACTGAATCGTCACTTTGGGTGCAATGACCCTTTAAGAGTAGACCCTATACTAGCTTATACAGCTTCTTTACCTCAGGTAATGGCACCAGATGGGATTTCTACAAGCACAGTTTTGGCCACATCTGTAAGATCTGCCTAGCAGAAGAAAGAACACCCACTTCAAGTCATGCCATGTAAAAACAATTAGAGAACAAGAACTTATCTGGCTTGTGTGTGAGCATCGTATACGATATAGAAAGTTTGTGTCGATCTTCAAAAGGGGTCCTAGAATAAAAGGGGTGACACTTTCCCCAAATTTTGGTCAGGAAAGGAATGAAGTTGAAAAGCTCATCGGTGGGGAATGGAAGGATCTACCATTCTTCAAATTTGTTAAGTGGACAGAACCTGTTAGTGATTAGGAAGTGTATTAAGCAAAACTACCCCGTATTAAAAAAAAAAAAAAAAAGGTCTGGAAAGCCTCCTGGAGGATATTTGGGATGTACTATGACCCAGCCCACTAGTGAAGTTGATGGATCAAGCAAAGTGTAACTCTTACCTGAGTGTAAGAGCTTGATGGTGTTACCTTAATGATTGGCAATAGACTGATCTCGGAATCTCCGCTCCAAGCCAGGGTAGGCGCTTGAGAGGCAAGTCACATACTGCAACTGAATCCATTGCTTATCAAGGCCATGTGAACAGCCTTGTGGCATTTCAGGGGTTACGGAATCCCAACTCTCCCCTCTCCTTAGGCTGCGTCATGAGGGCATGACTTATTCTGTGATATTTCTGTGCCCAAAGAAAATGACTAAACTCACTATGCGTCTGTTTTGAGGAATATCCTCGGTGCCAACTTAGGGCCAGATTCTCAGTGGAGATACGACGGCGTATCTCCAGATACAACGTCGTATCTCTGAGTTGCGCCGTTGTATCTATGCGCCGCCCTGTCATATCTATGCGCCTGATTCATAGAATTAGTTACGCATAGATTTCCCTTAGATCCGACAGGCGTAAGTCGAAATATGTAAATCGGCAGAAAGTTAGTAGCAAAGAGTTCCCTAATGGAATGCGTAAGGTGAATTCCTGCATAGGTGATTTAGTGTTGGGCCTAACAGAAGGGGGAGTGAAAGATGTTTTATTGGAACCGTCATGAGACTTTAATGTCCAGTTTTTGGAGGTTTATTTTGCACCGTAATGTTTAGACTTGGCAAGAAGGTTGGTAAGAGCAGTAACCGGGGGGAGGGATGAAAAAGTGTAAGTCATAGGTGTATCCCACTACTTTGTGCTGATTAGACAGAAAGGAAATGTCAGTAATGTTGGCGTTGGCTCTATGTGATGTAGTAATGGTTTCAAAGTAATAATAAAAATGATGGGGATAGAGGGGCACCCCTGTCTTGTCACTGTTGCAGAACGGTAGGAATATAATTCCTTCAACCCATTTCCTAGTTTCCTGCCAACATTGATGTATTGCAACACTGCCTTCATTAAACCTCAGTCTACTCAATTAAACACCTTCTGAGCATCGGTCAAAAGCAGTATAGTGAGGGTATCAGCAGGGTGGGCCATATGGATAATGTTGAGGTTTCTAGTCCATGTTATCCTTTGCTTCCCTATTTGAGACAAAACCTACGTGACAATTTTTGTATTGTCTATGAACTATTGGAAACAAACCTATTTGCCAAAATGTTAGTAAAAAGTGTTGGGATAGGTTTAAGAGGGGGGATAGAGCAATAACTAGCGCATTGCATCAGGTCTTTTTCTTCCTTGGGGGAGAACCATGATGGTAACCCTGAGGGTATCAGGGGAGTAAGTGTTGGCCGTCATGAATCCACCTGATTCACAGTATTTTTTGACACATACTGTAGCTCATCATTCCATTTATACTAATGTTGCTTTCTCTTCTAGGCGACCTATGCAGTCAGCAATGATAAAGGATGGTCTCATGGATTGGCTTGTACAGGAGCTGGAAGACACTGAGCATCTGTCCGACTACACAGTGACATACTCTACGGCCTTGCTTATGAATCTGTGCTTACGTAGTGCAGGTGTGTGTTTGTATATAGTATACCTGTACCAGTGGCGGCTGGTGCTCAACATTTTTGGGGGGGCGCAAACGTAAAAAAGAAAAAAAATTGCAGCCTCACTGTGCCCATCAAATGCAGCCACTGTACCATCAATTGTCACCACTGTGCCATGCCATCAAATGCAGTCACTGTGCCATCCAATCAAACGCAGCCACTGTGGCATCAATTGTCACCATTGTGCCATGCCATCAAACGCAGCCACTGTGCCATCAATTGTCCCCACTGTGCCATCAATTGTCCCCACTGTGCCATGCCATCAAACGCAGCCACTGTGCCATCAATTATCACCACTGTGCCATGTCATCAAATGCAGTCACTATGCCATCAATTCGCACCAGTGTGCCATGCCATCAAACACAGTCACTGTGCCATGCCATCAAACGCAGTCACTGTGCCATGCCATCAAACGCAGTCACTGTGCCATGCCATCAAACGCAGTCACTGTGCCATGCCAAACACAGCCACTGTGCCATCAATTGTCACCACTGTGCCATGCCATCAAACGCAGCCACTGTGCCCCTCACTTGTCGCCACTGTGCCAATTGTCACCACTATGCCCCTCAATTGTCGCCACTGTGCCAATTGTCACCACTGTGCCCTTTAATTGTCACCACTGTGCCCATTGATGCCACTGTGCATGTCACTGTGCCCTTTAATTGATGCCACTGTGCCCTTTGTCGCCTCTGTGCCCATTGTCGCCGTTGTGCCCTGTAAAATGCACTTACCTTAATCCTTTGACGTCCCTCGATATCTTCTCCCGCCTTGGTGACGCTTCAGCCAATCAGGTTACCGATAACCAGAATTAGCGAACCTGATTGGCTGAGACGGCCGTTAGTCTTATCCAAGGAACGCACCCCGTACGTTCCCTGGATAAGACATCCGGGAGACGAGGGCTGTATACGGAAAGCCCATCAGAGCCGCTGGCTCTGATAGGCACTTCCGCACAGCCAACCAGCTGCCGTTATTTAGGTGGTCGGCGCTCAATGTCCGGCCACCTTGAATAGACCAGCGGTAGCTGGCATTAATAACATACATTCATGCAATGCATGAATGTATGTTATTTTCAGTGGCGGGGCGGCGCTCCAGCGCCCTCTATGGACGGACCGCCGCTGGGCAACACATCACCACCAATAGAACATCATTAGAATCACCACACAAGGATTCTGAGGTTCAATAATAGGGATTACCTCCTGAGAACATTAAGGTGGCTCTCTTTGCACATGAGCATACCTACCAGAGGCATCGGACATTTGATATTGTACACATAGCACTGTATACACTATTTAATTGCCCCAGGGGAACCACCCATTAGTATATTGGAATTTACATTTGCTCAGCTCACAGGCAGCGCCACCACCCCTTAATATATTTAGCTTGAAGAGTAAAAAGTACAAGGTGCCTAGTGTAGCCAGAACCAACCCTGGTGTAGGCCTGTCATGTGATCCTTGCTTGGCACCCAATGAGGAGGGAAACATGGAGGATGGGACCACCACCCACTTACCCTTACAACTTTATTTAAAAATCAGTCTTTTGAGTGGTGCCAGCTGTACTTTTTTTTTTCCTTCAGCATAGCACAAGCAACACAACACGCTGGTGTGAGCTGTATTCATTCTTTTCTGATTGCCGTGTGTTGGGAATGTGTTTACAAACACTCCCCAGTCCATCTGGTGGGCATGTACCCTAAATAAAGCAAACCCAGGAGAATGGTGTGAATGGAGCCCATCCCCCAGTCAGACACCTGGAAGTTCTTCTCTTCTATTGGGTTTGGTAAGCAGAACCTAAATGTTCAATGCACTACAAGGCCCAGCAGACTCAGAAAATGTAATGTTGGCAGCACCACAAGGCCCAGAACATAGATGTCCACAGCGCTGCAAGTCCCAGCAGAGCATAGATGTCCACAGCACTACAAGTCCCAGCAGAGCCAGAACATAGATGACCACAGCACTACAAGTCCTAGCAGAGCCAGAACATAGATGACCACAGCACTACAAGTCCCAGCAGAGCCAGAACATAGATGACCACAGCACTACAAGTCCAAGCAGAGCCAGAATCTAAATGTCCACAGCACTATAAGTCCCAGCATATCCAGAACATACCACAGCACTACAAGTCCCAGCAGACCCAGAACATACCACAGCACTACAAGTCCCAGCAGAGCAGAGGGTCTCGTGGCTGGTTGCTGTCCATACCATCTAGCAAGTATCCAATTCATTCCACATATGAACAGCAGTTAGGAAAAGGAGATTACACCCTGGCACTTACCTTTCTGGGGTCAGCCCAGCCGTGCTTCTACCGTCCCTTGATGTCCCTCGTCCCGGCCTCGATGACGCTTCAGACAATCGGTAACCTGATTACCAGAATCAGATTACCTGATTGGCTGAGACGCCTGTCAGTCTTATCCAAGGAACTCACACCCCGTGCGTTCCGAGGATAGACTTCCGGGAGACGAGGGCTGTTTTCGGAAAGCCTATCGGAGCCGCTGGCTCTGATAGGCACTTCCGCTCAGCCATCCAGCTGCCGTTATTCAGGTAACCGGCGCCCCAAGATGTGGCTATCTGAATAGACCAGCGGCAGCTGGCAATAACATACATTCATGCAATGCAATACATGAATGTATGTTGTTTGCGAGAGGGGGTGGCGCTGCAGCGCCCTCTATAGATGGCTGCCATCACTGCAGTTAGTAAAGAGTAAAAACGACATTTTAACTACTAGCCGACCGCGCACCGTCATTATACGGCGGCAGGTCGGCTCTCCTGGGCGAGAGCCTGTAGCTATACGTCTGCTCTTCAAGCGGCCACTAGGGGCGCGTGCGCGGCGCCGGAGGCGCTCGCCCCCGACTCCCGTGCGTGTGCCCGGCGGGCTCAATCGCCGCCGGGCATCCGCGATTGCTCGTTACAGAGCGGGGACCGGGAGCTGTGTGTGTAAATGCAGGGGAAATGCTGATCTTCTGATCTTCTGTTCATACAACGTATGAACAGAGGATCAGTGTTTCCCCTAGTGAGGCCACCCCCCCCCCCCCCACAGTAAAATAACACACAGGGACATACTTAACCCCTTCCCCGCTCCCTAGTGTTAACCCCTTCACTGCCAGTGGCATTTTTATAGTAATCCAATGCATTTTTATAGCACTGATCGCTATAAAAATGCCAATGGTTCCAAAAATGTGTCAAGTGTCATTTTGTGTTTGTAAACGCTATAACTTTTGCGTAAACCAATCAATAAACGCTTATTGCGATTTTTTTTTTACGAAAAATATGTAGAAGAATACGTATCGGCCTAAACTGAGGAAAAAAAATGTTTTTATATATTTTTGGGGGATATTTATTACAGCAAAAAGTAAAAAAATATACATTTTTTTCAAAATTGTCGCTCTATTTTTGTTTATAGCGCAAAAAATTAAAACCGCAGAGGTGATCAAATACCACCAAAAGAAAGCTCTATTTGTGTGAAAAAAAGGACACCAATTTTGTTTGGGAGCCACGTCGCACGACCGCGCAATTGTCAGTTAAAGTTCTCTGGTCTTTGGGCAGCAATATGGTCCGGGGGTTAAGTGGTTAAGAAAAATAAAAATTCTTAAAGGGCCCGTTTTTTTTTTTTTTTTGTGACTACAGGAGGGGGGGGGGGGGGGGGGGGGCGGGCGGCGCCCCCTATGGACGGGCCGCCACTGACCTGTACAATAAATGTGTCCCATGATGATTGTTTATAGACATTTAAAAAAGTTCAGTGTTATATTAGTTATTGTTTCTGTAGAGTATTGGGGAATCCTTCAAGTTTTTCTCAGTGTTTTTTTAAATAATATTTGTCATAAACAGGAAAGAAAGCATGTGCCAAAAATGCAAGCCATGTTCTCAGAGTGCTGTCTGACTTGCTTGGTCATGAGAACCATGAGGTATGTGTCGCAGAAAAAAAGTATGTGTGTATATTTGTGTGTGTGTGTATATAGAATATATACAGTATATCTGTCCTATTGTATGAATACAAAAATGTAGATCATTCTAGAGAATAATCAATTGGAGTTCCATCCAATGCTCATAGCTCACAAGACCTAGGGCAAAGTGGCTGCATGGTTTCACCAGACACAGGAGTAAGGAAAAATCTGCAACTGGGACACAAATTAAAAATCTGACAGGGGTTATAGCACTCTTATTCTGCAAAAAAACCTTTGTATTTGTCTGTGTTGCTTCTTGAGAGACACTTTCTCTTCCTGTCTAGTCATCAGGACATAAAGTGAGGGGAAATCTGTCTAGAGGAGCACCGGAGTTGCAGGGTATACCCCAATGGGGCCCAAAATGCCACAAGATCGTTAACTGATTTCCCTACATATTTTATCTTCTCCCCCCCCCCCCACATGGCGTGGAATACCCAGGGCATTCCTCACATAACCAAAACTCCTCCTGGTAGGTCACCGGAACTAAGTAAGAGAGAAGGAGATTTTAGAAAAGAAAGAAAAAGCCATTGTTTAGAAATTAGGGCTGCTTGTGTGCTGCAAACAATCCCAACATATCTGCTCTTCGAAGATATTTCCCAGAAGCCCTCTTTTCAAACACATGCTTCTGTACCCCCTGCCAGGAATATAAAGTCCTGGGAGGCGGTGCAGAGGCTTTTTTTTTTTTTAGATTGGTTCTTCTAGCTGCCTTAGCAGGTCTATGGCTAGCATTGGGCCTCAGGTACACTGCTGCTAGTGAACGGATGTTTAGGAGCAGTTGGGCATTTTTTTCAACTGATCCTGAACTCTCCTCTGTTATCTTATCAGAACATGTACACAGGGTCGTATTATAGTCCTTTCTAGGCAGTTGAGTTTAGAGGCTTTTTCTGGAACCCCAAAAAATGCGTTCAGAAACTGTGTTTAGAGGCATTTCAAGTGCCGAACGCGGTAAATGCGTTTTTGTTTACAGACGTTTTTAATTTTAACAAAAAAACGCTTCTAGACGCAAACGCGGCATGTAAACGCGGCTAACCTGCAGTTTTTTAGAGGTCGGGTTCTACCTGTCAAGTTAAATCGTTCAGGAGAGGTTGAGCTACGTCCCGTGTACATGAAGCCTTAAACTGAGACTTCTGTGTAAAACTGTTATCTTATCTAGTTCACCTTGTGACCAGGAAGAATTCACCTTGTGACCAGGAGGAATTTGAATAGCTTGCCTATGCTCTTTCTGTCAGTCTCATATAAAAGTCCTAATAAATGTCAGGTTGTAAACTTGTGCAATTTCTGCTATGATTCTACAGATTCGTCCCTATGTAAATGGAGCACTCTATAGCGTCCTCGCTGTTAACTTTATACGAGAGGAAGCCAGAGCAATGGTAAGATTTCAATAGAAAAGACTAGTTTTTTTTGTGCCTGTTGTTGAATAATTGAGCTCATTGTGCTAGACGATGTTCCTTAATTTCTTAGCACTGTATGTTATATTGGTAAATTACCGTATTTATCAGCGTATAACACGCACCCTAACTTTAAGAGGGAAGTTTCAGGAAAAAACTTTCCACAGCCCCCTGCATATAACACGCAGGCACAGTTTACCCTCTATTTTTAGGGTAAAAAAGTGAGTGTTATATGCCAATATATACAGTATATACTGTAGCAATGTTTTAGTGGGGATTACACAAAACTAGGTGATTAAAAATGTGCAGGCAGATTAAAAAATACTGAAAAACATAGTTCCTCTTTACCATAGTTCCCTGTACAGAACCACTTCACAAAGCAGGCAGCTATAACATGTTTGTTATTAAAAATACAATTAAAAAAGCCTTTTAATATCACTGTAAAGATATAATAATCTTCATATGGTGAAAAAAAAAAATGGAGTTAAAAGAAATTCTGTGCTCCCACACCAGTACTCAAATCAAAGGCTTAGCAGAACTGTATGACCCTGGCAAAGAGAAATCGTATAGCACTTGAACATGGTTGACATATTTGATGTCACCACTTTAATCCACACTCAGAAGATGTCATTTTTGATGAAACGTGTAGGGCAAAGCCCACACTCGTGACGTCATTGTGAAATCCGGAAGCTATCTGCAAAGTCTCTTGAGGATTTTGACTTGTTACAACACTGTCTATGTCTTTATGCATGCGAGTAGCATTGTTTTAATAAATATTGGTTATCATTGATTTTTTATACTATGTGGATCATTTCTATTTTTTCATGCACATTTCCCTGAGTGGCTGTCGCTCTATATGGTGGATTGAAGTGACGACATCAAATAGCTAGAATCTGATATAACCATTTTCAAATGCTATGACGTCTCATTATGAGGGTCATACCGTTTGCGGTAAGCCTTTGATTTGGGCACTGGTGTGGCAGCACGGCGTGTGTTCTTCTTTTCACTTGGAGTTGTTTTTTTTTTTACACCAAATAAAGATGATTTCATCTTTAATTCACAGTGGACTTTTTTTTGTTTGCATGGACATTCTATTATAGACACACACACTTTGGACTGTTATCAGTTTTGTTTTTGTTCTATGATCATTGCACTTTAGTTAGGGTTTATTTGATATTACTATTTTGTATCCAGTGGTGTGCAAACTGCTGGTTAAGGGATTTTCCCCTTTTAGTGCAATCTTTTAGCTTTAAATGCCTTAGAGGAACACTTTCATTGTCTCATTCACTTACAGGGAATGCAGGAAATTCTGAGGTGTTTCATCAAGGAAGGGAACGCGGATATGAACCGACAAATTGAGTTTATTATAAAACAGCTCAACTCAGGTTAGTGTACTAATGCAAACTATTTTCTAATTTACATGATGTAACTGGATACTTCAATTCAGGCCCGGACTGGCCATCGGGCGAACCGGGCGTTCGCCCGGTGGGCCGCGGCCACCGAGAGGCCGCAAGTCGCGGGGCACAAGTCTCTTTAAACCCGCACCGCTCATCAAGCCTCTCCGCGGCCTCCCGGGTGGACGTAAAGACAGGGGGGAGGAGCTAGATGAGAAGCCTTCGGCCTCTCCACGGCCGGGGGGCGTGACTGCGAGGGGGAGGAGCCAGAGCGGACACCTGTTGCTCCTTACACCGGCCCGGATATAGCAGAAAACGTGAGTGCAGCCCCCCCCCTCCTGTAACCTGAATAGAAGGAGCAGTGGGGGCGGCTGCATATAAAAAATCTTTTTCTCTGTCTCCCTTCTGCAATATTGGAATGCCTGAGGCTGCGAGAGGTAGAGGAGAAGCAGGCATTCCAATATTGCAGAAGGGAGATTGAGAAAATGATTTTTTATATGCAGCCGCCCCCACTGCTCCTTCTACACCTCTCATACACTTTGCCTCCTCGTGATCTCCCCAGTGCTCTCTGCCACCCCCCCAGTGATTTCTGCCACCCCCTCCCAGTGCTCTCTGCCACCCCCCCCAGTAATTTCTGCCACCCCCTCCCAGTGCTCTCTGCCACCCCCCCCCAGTGATTTCTGCCACCCCCTCCCAGTGCTCTCTGCCACCACCCCTCCCAGTGCTCTCTGCCACCCCCTCCCAGTGCTCTCTGCCACCCCCCCCCCCAGTAATTTCTGCCACCCCCTCCCAGTGCTCTCTGCCACCCCCCCCCAGTGATTTCTGCCACCCCCTCCCAGTGCTCTCTGCCACCCCCCCCCCCAGTGCTCTCTGCCCCCCCCCCCCCCAGTGATTTCTGCCACCCCCTCCCAGTGCTCTCTGCCACCTCCCCCCCAGTGATTTCTGCCACCCCCTCCCAGTGCTCTCTGCCACCACCCCCCCCCCCAGTGATTTCTGCCACCCCTCCCAGTGCTCTCTGCAACCCCCCCCTGTGATTTCTGCCACCCCCTCCCAGTGCTCTCTGCCACCCCCCCCAGTGATTTCTGCCACCCCCTCCCAGTGCTCTCTGCCCCCCCCCCCCAGTGATTTCTGCCACCCCCTCACAGTGCTCTCTGCCCCCCCCAGTGATTTCTGCCACCCCCTCCCAGTGCTCTCTGCCACCCCCCCCCCCCAGTGATTTCTGCCACCCCCTCCCAGTGCTCTCTGCCACCCCCCCCAGTGATTTCTGCCACCCCCTCGCAGTGCTCTCTCCCCCCCCCCCCCAGTGATTTCTGCTGCCACCCCCTCCCAGTGCTCTCTGCCACCCCCCCAGTGTTTTCTGCCACCCCCCCAGTGTTTTCTGCCACCCCCTCCCAGTGCTCTCTGCCACCCCCCCCCCCCCAGTAATTTCTGCCACCCCCTCCCAGTGCTCTCTGCCACCCCCCCCCCCCCCAGTGATTTCTGCCACCCCCCTCCCAGTGCTCTCTGCCACCCCCCCCCCCAGTGATTTCTGCCACCCCCTCCCAGTGCTCTCTGCCCCCCCCCCCCCCAGTGATTTCTGCCACCCCCTCCCAGTGCTCTCTGCCACCCCCCAGTGATTTCTGCCACCCCCTCCCAGTGCTCTCTCCCACCCCCCCCCAGTGATTTCTGCCACCCCCTCCCAGTGCTCTCTGCCACCCCCCCCCCCAGTGATTTCTGCCACCCCCTCCCAGTGCTCTCTGCCACCCCCCCCCCCCAGTGATTTCTGCCACCCCCTCCCAGTGCTCTCTGCCACCCCCCCCCCCAGTGATTTCTGCCACCCCCTCGCAGTGCTCTCTGCCACCCCCCCCAGTGATTTCTGCCACCCCCCCCAGTGCTCTCTGCCACCCCCCCCAGTGATTTCTACCACCCCCTCCCAGTGCTCTCTGCCACCCCCCCCAGTGATTTCTGCCACCCCCTCGCAGTGCTCTCTGCCACCCCCCCAGTGATTTCTGCTGCCACTCCCTCCCAGTGCTCTCTGCCACCCCCCAGTGATTTCTGCCACCCCCTCCCAGTGCTCTCTGCCACCCCCCCCCAGTGATTTCTGCCACCCCCTCCCAGTGCTCTCTGCCACCCCCCCAGTGATTTCTGCCACCCCCCCCAGTGATTTCTGCCACCCCCTCCCAGTGCTCTCTGCCACCCCCCCCAGTGATTTCTGCCACCCCCTCCCAGTGCTCTCTGCCACCCCCCCCCCCCAGTGATTTCTGCCACCCCCTCCCAGTGCTCTCTGCCACCCCCCCCCAGTGATTTCTGCCACCCCCTCGCAGTGCTCTCTGCCACCCCCCCCAGTGATTTCTGCCACCCCCTCCCAGTGCTCTCTGCCACCCCCCCCAGTGATTTCTGCCACCCCCTCCCAGTGCTCTCTGCCACCCCCCCCAGTGATTTCTGCCACCCCCTCGCAGAGCTCTCTGCCACCCCCCCAGTGATTTCTGCTGCCACCCCCTCCCAGTGCTCTCTGCCACCCCCCAGTGATTTCTGCCACCCCATCCCAGTGCTCTCTGCCACCCCCCCAGTGATTTCTGCCACCCCCTCCCAGTGCTCTCTGCCACCCCCCCAGTGATTTCTGCCACCCCCTCCCAGTGCTCTCTGCCACCCCCCCCAGTGATTTCTGCCACCCCCTCCCAGTGCTCTCTGCCACCCCCCCCCCAGTGATTTCTGCTGCCACCCCCTCCCAGTGCTCTCTGCCACCCCCCCCCCCAGTGATTTCTGCCACCCCCTCCCAGTGCTCTCTGCCACCCCCCCAGTGTTTTCTGCCACCCCCTCCCAGTGCTCTCTGCCACCCCCTCCCAGTGCTCTCTGCCACCCCCCCAGTGATTTCTGCCACCCCCTCCCAGTGCTCTCTGCCACCCCCCCAGTGATTTCTGCCACCCCCTCCCAGTGCTCTCTGCCACCCCCCCAGTGATCTCTGCCACCCCCTCCCAGTGCTCTCTGCCACCCCCCCAAGTGCTCTCTGCCACCCCCCCAGTCTCTCTGCCACCCCCCCAGTGCTCTCTGCCACCCCCCCAGTGCTCTCCGCCACCTCCCAGTACTCTCTGCCACCCCCCAGTGCTCTTTACCACCCCCCAGTGCTCTCAACCTCCCCTCAGGGTTCTCTGTCACCCCCCAGTGTTCTCCACCTCCCTCCATGCTCTCTGCCACCCCTCAGTGCTCTCAACCTCCAACCAGGGCTCTTCTCCACCCCCGCAGTGCTCTTCTCCACCCCTGCAGTGCTCTTCTCCACCCCTGCAGTGCTCTCTGCCAATCCCCGCAGTGCTCTCTGCCACCCCCAGTGCTCTCTGTCACCCCCAGGGCTCTCTGCCACCACCCCAGTACTCTCTGCCACCCCCCAGTGCTCTCAACCTTCCCACCACTGCTCTCCACCTCCCTTAGTGCTCTCCACCTCCCCCAGTGCTCTCTGCCACGCCACCCCCCCAGTGCTCTCAACCTTCCCCCCAGTGCTCTCTGCCACGCCCCCCCCCAGTGCTCTCTGCCACCCCCCAGTGCTCTCTGCCACCCCCCAGTGCTCTCTGCCACCCCCCAGGACTCTCTGCCACCCCCCAGTGCTCTCCACCTCTCCCCATGGTCTCTGCCACCCCCCAGTGCTCTCCACCACCCTCCCTGTGCTCTCCACCTCCCTGCATGCTCTCCACCTCCCCCATGTTCTCTGCCGGAGGAGTCGGTTAGCATGTCATGGGCTGCTTAATCCAAAATGCCCGGGCCTATTTTTTGTCCCAGTCCGGGCCTGCTTCAATTATAACTGATCCAGCCTGTGTCTGCTTGCATGCTAAAATCACTTTTTAAAACATTGTTGCTGAGCAGGTATAAAATGTTTAACTGGTTTCACTGAGACACAATGAGAAATTCATCATATTCCATTATGGTTGTGTTTGATCCTCTTGAGTCCTCTTTTTATTAGGAGAGATGCAGGTAAAAATATCGGAGGTTGAATTTTGGCTACCACTTGCTCAGTCTTCGGCTGTGATGAAACGGATAAAATTGTGATAAAACAAATGCAGAAGCAACAATAAAAACATCTTGATATTCATTAATCTCACTAAGCTGATCTATAAAGTGAACTTGTTATTTACTGCATATGCATGCCTAAAAGACAACTTAACTTTTAGTGAAGTAGTTCTTTAAAGCTCCCTTTAGTAAAAACTATTTAACAGAATACAGCCTCAGCCTCATTCTGGAGACCTGATGGCTGTGTCAAGCATGACAAACATGACCACACAAAAAAGATCCATGTAACTGACTGATAGAAATAACTCTAAGGGTTACTCTAACTTGAAGGGGGGGGGGGGGTGTAAAGAGCAACTTCACTTTTAACTTTAGTTAAAAATAAAGTTGTCCTTTTACATTAATTGGCTACAAGTCAGCATGACCAAAATATGTCATTAAAGGATAAGTTCACCTTTTGAAACATGTTACAAATGCACTGGCCCCCGCACATGTCCACAGCCCCACCCGTGCAGACTCTATATCCCAGGGCAGGTTAGCATCTGTAGTCTCAGTGAGAGGCAACAAACACTAATAGGAAGTGACGTCAGTGTCTAAAAAAAAAAAAAATTCAAACAGGGACCCGGAGCAGGACACAGGAGAGAGGGAGGACCCGGGGAGTCAGAGGAACACACAGGGGACAGTCAGGGGTGATCGGTGTGGGGGTAGTTACAAGCACTGATCCCCCTGTATAGCCTTTCAATAAAGCGGCTGATAGCCACGGGAGGAAGAGGGGAGAAGCATCTGTCAGTTGCTTTATTGAAAGGCTATACAGGGGGTCAGTGCATGTAACTGCCCGCGCCACCGCACCGATCACCTGTGAGGCTGCCCAGCCCTCCCCCCGCTACACTGAGGATTCATGGCCCAATACAACAGGTATCGGATTAAGCATTGGAGCATTTGCACGAGTACAGATACTCGTGCAAATGCTTGGTATCAGTGCAACCCTATATGCAGTGTTCATCAATATGTCAGTGGTTTTGCTTAACTGACTATACTAGCCTACTGTAAACATGTAATCGCCATTCCAGATTTTTTTTTCAATTTTTTTTTTATTCAAATTTAGTTTTTTTTTTTTTTTTTTTTATAGTTTTACAAAGAAATAAAAAAACTAAACAGATCTCAGTACAGTAGCAGTCATAAATTCTCTCAGTGTAAGAAGATTAAGTATAGGCATCTTTACAAAGGCTTGTAGTTGGTAAGATCAATAATACATTGAAATCGAGAAGGGGGTATCCTTAAGACCCCATTCACCCTGAGGCCTTTTTTTTAGGTGCTTTTGCACTAAAGCTCCTGAAAACTGCTTCCCATTTATTTCAATTGATGCTTTCACACTGGGGTGGTGCGCTGGCAGGGCGCTGGAAAAAATCCTGCAAGCAGAATCTTTGGGGCATGTTTAAAGCGACTTTAAAAACGCCCCTGACCATTGAAATGACTGAGAAGTGCTTCAAAAGCACTGCTTCACGTGACCTTAAAAAAAAGTGCACCGATAATGCTGCAAAAACGCTGCAAAAGCACAATGGACAGTTTTGGACTGCCTCAGTGTGATACCCATGTATCATTAGAAGGAGCAACGAAGTTGCACCCATTATTCATCACAAATAATAAACAAGGGAGTCGTAGCACTGCTGAGCCCTTATCCGAAAAAAAAAAAAAAACATAATTTAAAGAACGTGCCTAACCATTGTGTGCTTTGGCCATCCATATCCGCCAGTACAACATACCAGACAGTGCTTAGTTACACACCAATTCAGTTCACGTTGTAAAATCTGCAAGGGCACTTAGGCCAAGAGGGCTAAACCTGGAATCTGCAGCCATGGGTCCCATAATTTGTGAACTTGTGAGGAGTGCCTCATTGCAGCATGATTTGCCTTTCTTTAAACAAGGTAGAATTAACCTACGTTCGCCAGTCCTCAAATGTAGGAGGAAGTGGCAAAAGCCATTTTAACAGAATATATTTATGGGCCAGGAACAATAACTGAGAGATGGCAGTCTGGGCTTCAGGCGTATATATTTCTTCATCTAAGAATCCTAATGTACAGGTCAATGGATTAATGGATTATTGTGCAAGAGAGACTTGAATGCTTGATTAATAGTAGCGATAACACAACGCCAGTAGATTAACAAAGATCTCATGTGGTTGTGGGTGTAATTGCCATCATCCCTTGTAAATTATAATTTTTGGGTATTTTTAAGGCAATTCAGTCCTTATTAAAAATATATTTTTTTATTTCGGCACAATAAAAGACAAAATATAAAAAAAAGCAGCTTTTGAAGATGGCAAAAAAAAAAAATGTTTACAGCATATAACAAATTATCTTCAACAATTGGGTATATTGGTATGCATTATGATTTCATATATTGTAGATGCATTAAAGTGGTATTCCCCAGCTACTTGCTTATATGGATTTCATCATATATGGTGAGTTTGGTGGATAGTTATCCGTAGGTTGGGGTCCCCAACGTGTTTAGAAATATGGATTTTTTTTTTACCGCTTATCATACTCTATTCTTGGCTCTCTGAGGAAGAAATCATTTTCATCCATATTTTGAAACGTGTTGGAGCCCGCTTAGCTTGGGTCAAAAGGGCAGGACAGAGTTGGAGGAACTGGAAGAATCTGCAAGAGGGGACATCAAATTTGTGCTGCAAATCCAGAAATGAATTCAGATGGTCACTGTCAAATAACTGGTAAAGGAATTGGGCACCCCTGTAGTACCAGCCATCAAAGCCCTGCAGTTCATCCAAATTAAAACTATTTTGTGTAAAATAATCAAAATGCATTTTTGGCAAATTGGTCAGATAGGCCCGGATTCACATACATTGGCGCATATTTATGCCGGCGTAGCATATCTAATATACGCTACGCCGACGTTGCACAGAGATGCAAGCACCGAATTCATAAAGCACTTGCCTCTCAAACTGCGCTGGGTTCCCTCGGCGTAAGCCGTTGTAAGTGGAAGTGGGCGTGAGCCATGCTAATGAGGCGTGACCCCATGCAAATGATGGGCCGAGTGCAATCCAAGTACTTAAAACGAATGGCGCATGCGCCGTCCCGTGGACGTATCCCAGTGCGCATGCTCACAATCACGTCGGTACTACTCCCTAAGATACGACGTGAACGTAACCTACGCCCAGCCCTATTCACGTAAAATGCGACGGCTGTGTTCCCTGGTCCATACCTTTGCATGGGTTGCGCCTCATATATGGGGAATAACTTTACGCCGGACGTACGACTTACGCAAACCGCGTATATTATGCGCCGGGCGCAAGTACGTTTGTGAATCGGCATATCGCCCTCATTTGCATATGTGCATAGAAAATCAATGGGAGCAGCAAATGCGCCCAGCGTAAATATGCGCCCACCATACGACGCCGTAGGCAAGTTACGTTGGTCGTAGGAAGCCTATTTTTAGGCGTATCTTAGTATGTGAGTCGGTGCATAGATACGACGGCGCACATTTGTACTTACGTCGGCGTAAGTGTTTTGTGAATCCGGTCCATAGTTGTGTTTTTTTGGGGGTAATCGGGTAATGACTAAATACTGTAGAAGAGGCTTGTGTATCCTTGATTGAATTTTGATGTGCCTTGTAAATCTCGTGTGGATCTGTGAGTAATCCATTGTGACACTTGTACCTCTGTGCAGGACCTTCATGTAATAAAGACCGATCACTGCTGCTCTTTTACAGGGCGATCTAGTCTTGTCACCTCTCCTATATATATTTAAATTAGGGCTGTTACTGATTAAAATTTTCGTGTTCGATTAATCGATTTGTTTTTTTTAATCGATTAATCGACTAATTTCGATTAATTATAACACACATACATTTTTCGGATCACCACCATATATAGTCCCCACTGTAATATCCACAGACATCTCCCCCACTGTAATATCCACAGACATCTCCCCCCACTGTAATATCCACAGACATCTCCCCCCACTGTAATATCCACAGACATCTCCCCCCACTGTAATATCCACAGACATCTCCCCCCACTGTAATATCCACAGACATCTCCCCCCACTGTAATATCCACAGACATCTCCCCCCACTGTAATATCCACAGACATCTCCCCCCACTGTAATATCCACAGACATCTCCCCCCACTGTAATATCCATAGACCTCTCCCCCCACTGTAATATCCACAGACATCTCCCCCCCCACTGTAATATCCACAGACATCTCCCCCCCCCCCACTGTAATATCCACAGACCTCTCCCCCCCCCCCCACTGTAATATCCACAGACCTCTCCGCCCCCACTGTAATATCCACAGACCCCCCCCCCCACTGTAATATCCACAGACCTCTCCCCCCCCCCCCCACTGTAATATCCACAGACCTCTCCCCCCCCCCCACTGTAATATCCACAGACCTCTCCGCCCCCACTGTAATATCCACAGACCCCCCCCCACTGTAATATCCACATACCCCCCCCCCCCCACTGTAATATCCACAGACATCTCCCCCCCACTGTAATATGGTCCACATTTCCCCCACTGTATAGGAAGAGTGCTTGCTTAGTCTTACCAGAGAAGCCGGGCGAACATGAGCAGTTGAGTGATGACATCAGCGCACCGCTCTAAACTCACCTAGGCCGCCGCCGGGTGGACAAAGATGGCCGCCCCTCCAGGAGCTAGGCCGAAGCAGTGGAGCTCTGCGGATCGTGGTGTGCCGATCTGCATATGGTGACCTGTTCGGATCACGGATCATTTACAATCCGTTGCACCACTAGTACCGATCAAAAGAATTTTGAGCAATCAGAAAAATTTACGATTAATCAAGGAATTAATCTTAAATTTCCACAGCCCTAATTTAAATCAAAGTTTTCGGGGCCAGGGTTCAGCTTTGATGCCAAATTTAGCTGTTGGAGGGCATGTTGGTTCAGAAGCTTTTCATTTTGTCCGCCTACAGCTATTTTTTCCCAAAAATACTAAACTGTGGTATTTAATCTGTTTCCCTCTTTGTGGCAATGACCAGGCTACATTTCTGTTAAAATAAGATTTCTTTATCGTTACATCACGGGACACAGAGCGGCATTCATTACTATATGGGTTATATGGAGTACCTTCAGGTGTAGACACTGGCAATCTTCAAACAGGAAATGCCCCTCCCTATATAACCCCCTCCCATAGGAGGAGTACCTCAGTTTTTACGCCAGTGTCTTAGGTGTTAGTCATGGTTTAGCTTGCCTCCGCATCCTTGGGATTAGGTGAGCTACCGGTTCTGTCCAAAAAAGCCTGCGCGCTAAAGTGGTCAGTAACCGGACCCCAAACCCTTGGGGTATAGCCCATAATGCTTTCTTTTTAAGAGAGCTGGACCCTGGGCCCAGAACTTAGAAACCTTTGGGGCGCCTAATGTTTTCTGTTTGCCAGGGTGCTGTATGGGCCCAGGACAGTGGATCCTTCATGGAAGAAGAAGGTTCCCAGGGCCTGAAGGTCTAGACATCCCCACGGAGATGGGGGAAGATTGGACCTCTTGCTTGGCAAAGTCCTGCGGCATGGAGCAGGTAAGTAAGGGGAAAAACCTGCGGGGCTTGGCTCTTAGCAAGTTTTTTCTGGGAGGTCACAGGGGACATGCCTAAAGGTTATGCATTGCATCTGGCAAACCAGTCACATATCATGAAGATAGGATGGCTCTATATGTTATAGTTCCCCATAAAAAGTGACCTCCCTGGTAGTGTTGTAAAAGCTGTGAGTGGGGCCTTTTATGTACAAGTGTATGTGTGTGTCAGAGAGCTATGCTTACCTGCAAGCCTCCAGGCGATGCTCTATCCAGTCCTCTCCCTCATGCCTGCAAGGCAGGCAAAACGCTGACCTCCTCGTGTGTTCACAGGCCTGCGGCTGCAGGAACAGAGAGGCCCTTCCTCCCAACCCCCCGTCGCGGGCGCGCGCGCGGTGCGCGTGCACGTGTTATAGACGCATTTGGCGCCGTTTTAGCTGGGGGGGAAGGGCGGGTCAGTGGTTTAAAGGAAGGGGCGGCCCTTCCTTAGATGCCACAGCTCATTCATTTCTCTGGCTTAAGGGAGGAAGGACTGGAGGGAAGCACGGGCGCTGAGGACACACAGTGGCCAGAAAGAATACTACAGTCTTCAGAAGATTGTGGTTTAGCCTAGGAATAGGCTGGTTTTCTTTTCCATCTCATAGTCTTTTCTTTGGCAATACTACTCAGGGGGATAGAATGTTTTTTCTTGCCTAGATTGAAAAAAAAAAAAAAAAAAAAAAAAGGTGTCATCTAGGGTAGAGGAAACATTTTTTATTCCCCAAACAGGTGTTTGGGCATTTAACTATTATAAGTCCCAGGTACCAATAAGTAGCAGGTGTACCTCGGTATTGTACTATGGCATCAAGATCAGAGGGTACAAAAGGTGGGGATTCCCCCGCAGAGTCTGAGGTCTCGGATAGAGCTATGCCGCTGCTTTCCCCACAGGGAGCCGTTGGGCCATCGGGGTCTGGGGCTAGAGCTGACGCGAGTCAACCCAACCCTAAGGTGGTCACGGAAGAGGTGTTACTCGCCTCTTTAAATGAGATGCGGAGAAGCATGGGAGAAATGATAGCCGCAGCCATGCGGGGTAGTAAGCGGAATAGATCTCCGTCACCCGTGCGCGGACCCTCGGAAGAGGAGGTCCTTTCCTCTGGGGAATTGGACGACCTCTTGGACAGAGACCAAGTAGGTTCAGGGATCGAAGATCCGGATACAGAGGAGTCTGGGGCAGTCTCCCTGAGGGAGAGCTGGTGGATTCAGGGCTTGACGGACTTGGTCCATAAGGCATTCAACCTGCCTGTACCAGATCTCCAGGTATCGACGGTTTCAGCTTTGGGCTCACTGAGGGCGCCTCAAAGCAGGGCTGTGTTTCCGATCCATCCTCTCTTAGAGGGAGTCTTGTTCCAAGAGTGGAACAAACCAGACAAGGTTTTCTTTCCACCTAAGAAATTTTCTGTCTTATATCCTATGGAAGAAAAGTTTTCCAAGAAATGGGCTTCTCCTGCAGTAGACGCAGCCATCTCATGTGTTAACAAATCGTTAACATGTCCTGTAGAAAACGTACAGGTTTTCAAAGATCCAGTTGATAGACGCTTGGAAGCCCTACTTAAGAACTCCTTCACTTCTGCAGGGGCAGTAGTACAGCCAGCCGTGGCTGCGATTGGAGTCGCTCAAGCTTTATCGGATCAATTTAAACAAATGCTTGAACTTATTCCTGCCGAGCAGGCAGAAGAATTTTCGGATGTCCCTAAAGCCATATGTTTTACGGTAGACGCAATCAAGGATTCTATCCAACAAGCGTCACGTTTATCATTATCCCTTATCCATATGAGAAGACTCTTATGGTTAAAAAGCTGGGAGGCTGAGCCCCCATGCAAGAAGCTCCTGGCAGGGTTTCCCTTCCATGGAGGACGGCTCTTCGGAGAGGACTTAGATAAATACATTCAGACCATTTCAAACGGCAAGAGTACTCTCTTGCCAACTAAGAAGAGGGTTCAGGGGCCTGCGTTTAAACGACAGTCCTCCCCTGGGCAGGGGCCCTCTAATGCCAAGCAGTATCGACGGCCTCCTGCAAGAACAAACTTCGGCTTCAACAGCAGATCAAGAGGACAGGCTGTTAGGGGCAAGAGGCAGTGGTTTCGCAAGCCGGCAAAACCAGCCCCCAAGTCTACCTCATGAAGGGGCGCCCCCACCCACGAAGGTGGGGGGAAGGCTGCGACTCTTTTCGGAGATTTGGGAAGCCAGCATTCCCGACGAGTGGGTACGGTCTTCCGTGGCCACAGGCTACAAGCTAGAATTCCTAAGGTTTCCTCCTCCTCATTTCCAGGAGTCGAGGATTCCAAACGATCTGGAGAAAGGAGCCGCATTAAAGTCGGCTCTAGATCATCTACTTTCCCAGGAAGTGATAGTGGAGGTACCAGTCCTGGAACAGGGGCTGGGTTTCTACTCCAACCTATTCATCATCCCAAAGCCCAATGGAGATGTCAGGCCAATTTTGGACCTAAAGATGGTAAATGCATACTTAAAAATCCGCTCATTTCGGATGGAATCCGTGCGGTCAGCAGCTGCCACACTCCAAAAGGACGACTTCATGGCGTCCATAGACATAAAGGATGCCTACCTTCATGTTCCAATTTATCAGCCACATCAAAGATATCTACGCTTTATGGTGGCTTCGCGTCATTTCCAATTCGTGACACTTCCCTTTGGGTTGGCTACGGCCCCCCGGGTGTTCACGAAGGTTCTAGCTCCAATCCTAGCCAAGCTAAGGATCCAAGGGGTCACGATCCTAGCATACCTGGACGACCTCCTAGTCATAGACCACTCGTCTCCCGGCTTGGAACGAGCAGTGGCCCTCACGGTCCAATACCTCGAGAGGTTCGGCTGGGTCCTAAATCGAGAGAAGTCAGCATTCCAGCCCACAAGGCAGTTGGAATATCTCGGCATGAGATTAGACACAGAACAACAAGGGGTGTTCCTACCTCTGAGGAAGGTCAAAGCCATCAAGGAATTAATCCTACTGGTTCTAAGCAAGAAAGAACCGACTATTCGCCTATGTATGAGATTACTAGGCAAGATGGTGGCTACTTTCGAGGCGGTGCCATACGCCCAGAGCCACACTCGCATCCTGCAGGCAGCCATCCTGTCAGCATGGAGCAGAAGGCCACAGGCCTTGGATATCCCGTTGCCTCTCTCATCAAGAGTCCGACAAAGTCTGTGTTGGTGGTTAGACCCTCAGAATCTACTGAAGGGGAGGTCTTTCAGCCCAGTGGCTTGGAAGATAGTGACCACAGACGCCAGCCTGACGGGCTGGGGAGCGATTGTGGATGGTTCCACTCGCCAAGGTATTTGGACAAAGCCAGAGAAGCTTTTACCCATCAACATCTTGGAGCTCAGAGCTGTTCGACTAGCCCTCAGGGCTTGGACGTCGAAATTGCAGGGGCTCCCGGTGAGAATTCAATCAGACAATGCCACGGCAGTGGCATACATAAATCACCAAGGGGGGACCAGGAGTCAGGCCACTCAGAGAGAAGTGAGCTTGATTCTCCTATGGGCAGAGGCTCATGTGCCCTGCATATCGGCAATATTCATTCCCGGAGTGGACAACTTTCAGGCGGACTTCTTAAGCCGCCAGACTCTATGGCCGGGGGAATGGTCTCTGCATCCACAAGTCTTTCAAGCACTCTGCCAAAGATGGGGAGTGCCGGACGTGGATATCATGGCATCGAGACTCAACAAGAAACTAGACAGGTTCATGTCCCGCTCAAGGGATCCGATGGCCTGCGGAACCGATGCGTTGGTTTGCCCTTGGCATCAGTTCAAACTTCTTTATGCGTTTCCCCCGCTCCAGTTACTACCCCGCCTGCTGCGCAGGATCCGGGTGGAGCACATACCAGTCATCCTGGTAGCTCCAGCATGGCCCAGAAGGGCATGGTACTCACTAATCTTAAGGATGGTAGTGGGAGACCCTTGGACTCTTCCTCTACGGCCAGACCTGCTATCGCAAGGTCCGATCCTCCACCCTGCCTTACGGCATCTAAATTTGACGGCCTGGAAGCTGAATCCCTGATTCTCAGGGGTAGAGGTCTGTCTCAGAAAGTAATCTCTACCCTAATCAGAGCCAGGAAACCGGTCTCTAGGGTGATTTATTACAGGGTCTGGAAGGCCTATGTAGGCTGGTGTGAGTCCAAGCGATGGCTTTCTCGCAAATTTACCATCGATAGAGTATTACGTTTTCTCCAGCTAGGAGTGGATAAAGGATTGGCATTAAGCACAATCAAAGGACAGATTTCTGCTCTGTCAGTGTGGTTTCAGCGGCCGCTGGCCACCCACTCGCTGGTTAAAACCTTCCTTCAAGGGGTCTTACGTATTAGACCTCCAGTTAAATCCCCGCTTTGTCCGTGGGATTTAAATCTTGTTCTGTCAAGTTTACAGAAACAACCGTTTGAGCCGTTGGCTGATATTCCTTTGGTTCTACTGACAAGGAAGTTAGTATTTTTGGTTGCCATAGTTTCCGCAAGAAGAGTTTCGGAGCTGGCAGCCTTATCCTGTAAGGAACCATATCTTGTTTTTCATAAGGACAGGGTCGTTCTCCGCCCTCATCCTTCCTTCCTTCCGAAGGTCATATCCAGTTTTCATTTGAACCAGGATTTGGTATTACCATCCTTCTTCCCTAAACCTACTTCCAGAAAGGAAGGGTTGCTGCATACCTTGGATATTGTCAGGGCCATGAAGGCCTATCTTAAAGCTACAAAGAAGATCCGGAAGACAGATGTGCTGTTCATTCTACCGGATGGGCCCAAGAAGGGGCAGGCAGCTGCAAAGTCCACCATTTCTAGGTGGATTAAGCAATTAATCACTCAGGCCTACGGCTTGAAAGGGTTGCCTCCTCCAGTATCATTAAAGGCTCATTCTACTAGAGCCATGGGCGCCTCCTGGGCAGCACACCACCAGATCTCTATGGCTCAAGTTTGCAAGGCGGCAACCTGGTCTTCTGTCCACACGTTTACAAAATTCTACAAGTTGGACGTAAGAAGGAATACTGATACTGCCTTCGGGCAGGCAGTGCTGCAGGCTGCAGTTTGAGACCCTCGGATTCCGGGGGCTCCTCTTTTTTTGAGTTAAATTTAAAATTTAAGATTATTTTTCTCAAATAAGTTGGATTTATTATGATTTGAGTATATCTCTAAATTAAATCCTTTTGTCTTGGAGATGTTCTCCCTCCCCTCATTGTAAGCATTGCTTTGGGACATCCCATATAGTAATGAATGCCGCTCTGTGTCCCGTGATGTAACGATAAAGAAAAAGAGATTTTTAATACAGCTTACCTGTAAAATCTTTTTCTTGGAGTACATCACGGGACACAGAGCTCCCACCCCTCTTTTGAGGACCATTTTGGGAGGCATACTGCTTGCTACAAAACTGAGGTACTCCTCCTATGGGAGGGGGTTATATAGGGAGGGGCATTTCCTGTTTGAAGATTGCCAGTGTCTACACCTGAAGGTACTCCATATAACCCATATAGTAATGAATGCCGCTCTGTGTCCCGTGATGTACTCCAAGAAAAAGATTTTACAGGTAAGCTGTATTAAAAATCTCTTTTTTTAGATACAATTTCATATAAAAGTCTCCCTTATTACATTACCTGATAGAAGAACTGCTATCAATCGGTCATTGGTAACTTTGACTGATGAGCTTTTTAATGAAAATAGTTTATAACCTTATCAGTCTGCATACACTGTACCTCTCTGAAAAAGGGATTGCTTATTTTCTTTTTTTTTATATTAGAAGAGAAGTTTGATGAAGCAGCAGAATCTGATGATGAGGAAGAAGCAGATGATGAGGAGGTGAGCTTTCCAGAACATTATCACACATACAAACTAGTCAAAAAGTCAGCTGCATTTGTGTGGTGTCATCAGGAACCTTTAAATGTCCAGATAACTGTGACTCACTCCTGTGGCAACAGAGACATTTATAGAGTAATGGTTTGCTCATGAACTGAATAGGTTGGAAAAACAAAAAGTATATCACTGTGGTTATTAATATTTCAAAGTCTCGATTGAAGGTACAGTTCCATGACTGCAGGCAAGGTAAAGTTTTTAATGACGTTTGTGTTTTGGATTGGATACCCAGCCTGTCTCATCAGACAATAGAACGTCCATGAACTGTTATCCTAAGGCCGGGTTCACACTGTCCCCGCATGCGGCTCACAGCAGGGGTCCGGTGCGTGCTGGTTCACCGGTTCAGGTCTGAAATAGAACCTAAAACGCACCCAAAAAAGGACGCGGTTTTCTGACACACCGCACCGGACCCGCTGCGGAGATATGTGAACCGGCTCCATAGAGAGCCAGTCACATTCTCCTGCTATGCGAATTGAATGTGCATTCAATTTGCATAGGTGTGAACCCGGCCTTAATGATGCACTGCAGTGCCACGTTTCATTTGTATGATGAAACTTGGTGCTGTAGATGCAGGTGAAGTTGCAGTCACATGTTTTTACACATGTATTGGTCAGAAATGTTGATGCACAGTAGGGTTCCCGGCGTGAAGGCGAAAGGCTACACTTCTGGGTTCCCTTACCCGCAATGGCAGCGCATCTGACAGCTGATAAAAACATCAGCTGCGGTTGCTGACATCGCTGGACTCAAGGACAGGTAAGTGTCCATTTATTAAAAGCCATCACCTGCAGTATGTGTAGCTGCTGGTTTTTAATTTAAAAAAAAATTCTGGGCGGAACACCGCTTTAAACAATATATTCTTAAACAATAAATAACAAAAGAAAATATATGCAAAAGCATTGCATTGCTTTTAGGGTGAATTGCTTCTGATTTTTTATCTATACCCGGAGACGAATTCTGTAGGTCTGACCATTAAATACGATCCATTCCCCTGCTTAAATATGCACGCTTACTTCCTACTTGCATGAATGTACCCTGAACTACGCATCCTTTTTTATCCCTGCGGACAGTATGGAAAATAGTCAAATCAGTCAAAAACCTGTTGGTTAGAGTGGGATTATATTATGGATAATGTACCCCAGCTATAAATTATATGAATATTTAATTTAAATGAGGAACTGCATAATCTACACGAATGAACAAGGCCATAGACCTCGTGCACTTAAAGGGGTTGTAAAGGTAAATATATTTTTCCCTAAATAGCTTCCTTTCAAGCCCTCCTTCACTTACCTCATCCTTCCGTTTTGCTTTTAAAAGTCCTGTTCTTCTGTCTGTAACTACACACAGTAATGCAAAGCTTTCTCCCTGGTGTGGAGAAAGCCTCTTGAGGGGGGAGGGGGCGAGCAGGAGTGTCAGGACGCCCACTAACACACAGCTCCTTTCTCTATCTGCAAAGTAGAGAGCGTCCTGACCCACCTGCTCGCCCTCTCCCCCCTCAAGAGGCTTTCTCCACACAAGGGAGAAAGCCTTGCATTACTGTGTGTAGTTACAGACAGAAGAACAGGAAGTGAGGATTTCTCAGAAGAAATAAGGACATTTAAAAGCAAAATCAAAGGATGAGGTAAGTGAAGGAGGAGTGCACTAAGGTCTTTACCTATTTAGGGATTTTTTTTTTTACCTTTACAACCCTTTTAATCATGGGACTCTGTCTTTTATCATTTATTGCATACAGTATTTTATCCTTTCATAGAACACTAAAACCAAGTCATACACAAACTGCCAGTTGTAGCTTTCATATGAAAAACAAAGCAAAGTATAGGGTGCTTGCTGTTTCAGCGGGCATGGCTTTATCTGATTGTTATTCATATCATAATGTCATCCACCTGCCTCTTCACCTAGACCAATTAGGGGAAGCCTTGTATTTTTTTTTTTTAGTACACGGAGGGGAAATCTCTGGTGCACCCACCAGAAAACATCACCTTTTCCTGTATGTAGCATAGGCTACAACAGTAACTTACATATTCACTATTGGCCATATGGAGGTGGCATCTGCATAATTAATTCCAGCGAAGGTGGCCCAAAGTAAGTGTCTGTCTAAAGTAGTCCAATTCCTAGAGTTCTTTAAAGTAAAACGCCTGCTGTGATTTGAGGGTCAAATGTCGCATGCTTTCTAGTGCATTCACCTTGCCTTTGAAATCAATTAGAGATGCTTTGGAGTTCATTTACAGATACGTCTGACTTTCATTTGACCCCCTAAGCTGCTTCTGCATTTCTGTTGATTTGTAAGGAGAGAAAAGCAAACAAAAGCCAATGTACACAAGTCCTTTAAGTCTTAAAGTGGAACTAAACTTAATACATTTAAAGTAAAACTGAAGGCATAACTTTTTTTTTGTTTTGGACAGAGTGGAGAGGGATTAGAATGCTTGTCAGTTTTTATTTCTGTCTGTGTCCTGGTAAGGAGATTAATCATCTCCATTTGTCCTATTTATTATTACCTTGAGGCTGGGTTCACACTGTTGCGAATCCCGCGTTCAGTTTGCATGTCAGGAGATTGTGACCGGGTCTCAAGGGAGCCAGTTCACACATCTTCGGAGTAGATTGCACAGGAGTCTTGTGCGTCTTCTGGTCTGTTTTCAGCTGTGAATTTAGCCAGAAATTCAGACTGGAATTGGACCTGAAACGGTGAATAGGGACACACCAGACCTCTGCTATGAGCCGCTCCATGCTACAGGATGAACCTAGCCTCAAAGTGAAAGTAAAAGAAAATCCCAAATTTTGGGTTGTCCCTAGAGAAGTATAAGAGAAATCTCCCAATGGGGACGCTAGTTCTGGTGACCTGGGGGGCCCCAAGTAATTCCCTTAATTTTCAGGGATTTCCTGTTTGGCTATGGGACAGGAAGTGAGGGGAAATGTCCACAATGGGACACAGATGGCAAACAAATATCTCACAGGTTATATATAACCCTCCCTTCCCTATCCAAAATGTAAAATAAAGTGTTACTTTTAGTAACTTTATATTTAAGATTTAATAACTCACATATATGATATATGGTTAAAATAAGAGAGTTCTATTGTCCAGAGCGAAAGCTTTAACATAACACATTTATTAGAGCTTATACAAAGTCTAATCTAACACACAGAACCTATCTATAGTCTCAAACAAGACCGTAGGTTAAAATACATACATTTACATGAAGGAATCTAGAGTATATTCCTCTAAAACATTAGATTAAAAGTGTGTGCAGTTGCTACATGCAATTATCACATGCCTATACCATAGTTACCCTTTTAAGACCCATGCCTTTAGGCCATCTCTCCATCAAGTCACCCTTTCATCAAGTGAGGCTTCCGTAAAAGTGCATTTCCTTTGCCTCTGCAGTCGAGTATATCTCTATGCTGACGTCCCATTGGTTGGCCTAGCTAGGATCATGATTGGAGGCCTGACTACATAAGTCAGCCCCCTTTCATGCAAATTCTAGTTTCTATATCCGGTAGCAGATTAAAGTGACCTTTCCCAAGCTTAAACAGGATGTGGCTATCTTGATTGAACATCCCAGCATGGGGTCCATCACATAAGGTGGTTTAATTCACTGGCTCCAAAATGTCTGGTATCAAACAAAGGCTTGGCTATGTACTAAATGCCATGAATTAGCATGCTAAATGAACAATAAACTTTGTACTCTGACTGAAATGTCTTCAGCCCCTACTCAGAGAAATATATTCATAATTAGAATATATATATTTATATTCATACACATACACAGCCATATATATATATATATATATATATATATATATATATATATATATATATATATATATATATATATATATATATATATATATATAACACACACACACACACACATCTCTACTTTAATTTAGATTACCCAAAAAAACATATGGCAACAAAAGTTTATAGTTCCACTTCAAAAAATGGCAAGCAAACCGCTCTTCACTGCAGAACAGACATGCAGTGTCTCTTTTGCAGTAACAAACACTCACCTGCCTGCTCGCATATTGAGTGCACAACTGTGATGCGAATGGGCAGCTCGGCATGCATTCTCGGCACACACTGGCTGTGCCGGATGGGTGGACTCCCGTGCACATGCATGGGATGACGTAATTTTTGCCACCGGCCAGTCAAGAGGCTGAAAACCCTGCAACCGGAAATAGCCGGGGGAAAAGATGACGATGGACATTGAGGGGTTTAACTACTGTATCCCTGGAATGAGTAGGGGAGTATATCTCTGAATTTAGTTCTGCTTTAAACCTCAGGTAAGACTAAAAAGTCTACAGCGTGCACCAATAAAGATGCCCAGTGCTGGTATAGACCTAGTGTGAGAGAAAGTTGGTAAGAGTGCAACTAGGATGTAAATTGTATATTTGCATAATAAAATGTTTTGGGCTCACAAGGCACTCTACCGGCTAACTGTTTTGCTTGTATTATTTTTTAGCATGTAACTTTAATTATAATTTGTTAACAGAATAACTTTGGAAGCGGGCACTGTTTTCATTATAACCACAATATAACTGCTTAGGGAAAGCTTTAAATTCTGTTCTTTCCATGACAGATACCTTGGATTAAGCTTGCCACACAGAAATGTGCATACATTTTTGTTCAGTTAGATTTTATCATTATTTGGGAGGATACCCTCTTGACTTGTGTTTTTTTTTTTTTTTTTTTATAAATTCTCTTTATTGAAGAAGTTTTATGATTCTGTAGTACAAAACAGAGCCATTGGGGCATACCCTGGCCAGCTGGTTCACATAGCCATGTGCATAACAGAGTACAACTCACAACTTCAGAAAAAACTTACCAGAAATTTCTAAACAATAAACATGCAACATCTAGCAGTATTCCATCAGGTTTGGTGCAGGTTGGTGACAGTGTAGCGTGCTGTGGATCATCGCACTACACCAATCTGCACCAAACCTGATGGAATACTGCTAATCGTTATGTCTTGGACGCTCTTGCAACCATTCAGGATACTTACCTTGGTGTAAATGGTGGTATGATTTATGTCATCTAGACAATATTTGTATTGACATTTTTTTTTAACAATAATTGTGTATGCTCCTTTAAAAAAAAATTTGGTAATAAAGATGTTAAACTCTCTTATGTATATCTTAGTACCTACAAAGTCCATGTTTAATGTTTTCAAATAATAATCAACTCTAATTAGGACGCAAGACATTACTACTCATCTGTGGTGATTCAAAAAATCTTGTTTCTAACAAGAGATTTGTGTGTTAAAGGTGGGGAGACAGTTGAAGGGATAGTGGACGCAGTGTGATTTGTACAGGGACTCTGTATAAGCAGCAGGTGAAAACTGTTCAGGACTGTGGTCTAAAGAACAAAGGAGCACAAGAAGACTTGAATTATGGAGAGAAGATGATAGAGACCAGAAAAAATGTTTGGCCTACATAGCAGTAGTGATGGAGAGCATACGGCAGCTGGGATAACAGCGTAGATGAGCAACAAGGAGAGCAGACAGGATTACAGTTTCCAGGACCATATTGTGAACAGAACCTCACGAAAACCTGCTATTATTTTAAAAGCTTTATCCTGCATACATTTTGACCTTACAGTGAAACCTGTCATAAAAGTAATGCTGACTTTCTTCTGATAATGCAAGGTGCCTTACTTTGGTAATCCGTCAGCTTTAATACTATCTGGGTCACTGACCTGACGGAACGCTATATTTACATTATTTTTACAGGTCAGTGATTCATAGACCTAAAGCAAGAAAGTCTGCATAAAAGCTAGGCAACTGCCATTTTCAGAAGGAGATGTCACTAATGGCAGAGGCAGCCTTCTTGTTCCTTTCATGACCGCTTTGCTTTATACATAAAACCCAAAATTAAGCCACGCAAAATAGTGTCACTGTAAAAATAAAATTATAACAATAGTACAGAAAGGACTCAATTATAGCTGCATTCACAATATGCCCACATAAACAATAACAAAAACTATTCAAACTGAAAGTATTGCACTATCCATAAAAAGTGTAATAATCCATAACAGAACAACCAGTCAAGTGAAAAATCAGTATACCGTGAGGTAGGGAAAAAAGTATTTGATCTACTGCTGATTTTGTACATTTGCCCACTGACAAAGAAATAGTCTATAATTTTAATGGTAGGTTTATTATAACAGTGAGACACAACAACAACAAAATCCAGAAAAACAAATTTCAAAAAAGTTATGAATTGATTTGCATTTTAATGAGTGAAAATGATTTTGTTTTCCAATAGTTTTTATTGAAAGAAAAAGAATATTACAACAACACAGAAGCATCGCCACAAATTCTAAAAGTGTTAACAAACACCTAAGGTCTCCATCCCAATACATAACACCATATATTATTCGGCATCATCATCGTAACAAAAAGCATAATAAAATACTCCAGGGTAAAACACTGAGTGTGGTTCTCCCCAATTAATCGATGACCAAACCTTAGTAGGCCCGAGACCTGCCGGTCAAGAGACCTGGATCTGGAAACCCCAAATCCATTCTGCTGCCTCTATTACTATCCGAACGGGAGGACCCGCTTTGAAAGACTTCCGTTGGAAAGCTGGAGGTGTAAAGAAATAAGCAGTATCGTATATGGAAAAGAAAAAAAGGAAAGGAAGAAAAGAGAGGGAACAGATAGGAGAGCAACCGACCAGCCCCTAGAAATCAATTAAATGGATCCATAACCGTAGCTCACATCTCCAGCGATCTTAGATCGCTAGCCAAGTAAGCCAGCCACGGGTCCCAAACCTTATGGAAAATCTCCAGCTTGTCCTGAATCAGTGCCGTCAATCTCATTTGGCATTAACCATGACAGTTTCCGTTTAAGCTGTTCGAGCGGCAAGGAGGCGGCGCGCCAATTTCTGGCTATCGTGATCTTAGCTGATATAAAGATAAACATAAGCAATCGCCTTTGGGCTTTAGAGGCCTCCACCACCCTGTCGCCCAAAAGAGCCTGCTTTGCAGATTTAAATACAAAAAATGGGGGTAGTGGCGCTGTCTGTGTGTTCCCTGTATGACCAGGGTGTGATCTGGCTAATAAGCCTGTGAGTAGTCCTAACGCTGAATAGCGAGGATCATAAAATGAAATTAGAAGTGGATAACCAAAAATATATATTTTATAAATATGTGGTATAGTAATACTAAGTGTCCACTAGATGGCAATAATATAAATGCCTATAATTTAACTGTGATAACCAAAGTATTAGTGCAAGTGCACTAAAGGTGTGGCCAGCTAACTAATAGCAAGACATGAAAATAATTAATTAAATATATTCACACGCCAATGTGTGAGGTGAAAGATTCTAGGCAGTGAAAAAATACATATATCATCCACAACTAGCAGCATTGGTTGCCACTGGGCAAATGTGGTATACTTAATAAATGTGAAAAATAAAATAAAAATAAAATGTGAAAAACATCTATAAACAAATGGATCAGAAAAGTCCTTCCAACTTGTGGCAATAAATAAATGACAACAAATAATAAGTTCATTCGATGAGTGTCATCTTAGTGACTTGCTTGGTGAACAAACATAATACTTCAGGTGCAGTCGCTGTGGCTCCGGTGCTCCCCCTTATGTATCCCCACTCACCAGAGTTGAACACCCCTACAGGGGTAAAAAGCGTAGATAGGATCTCCACCAGGTATTCCACAACTCAGATCTCCAGGCACTGGATTTTCCCGACGTTCCCTTTAAATTCCACAGCGGGGCAAAAATAAACTGCTGTCTTTATATACCTCCGGAAATAAGGACAGAAACTCCCATAGCGTAATATGTTTGAAGTAGCACTAAGCTAGGGTTTATTGGCGGTGCCAGCAAAAAAAGTTTAAAAATACAGATATACAAAAATACAAAAACGACAGGGACTCAAAAATAATAATAATGAAAAATTAAAAAAGGTCCAGGCTGGTGAAATATACCAGCCGTTAAGTGTAAAAACAAAGACTGCTGACCAGCAGTATTCCCACTAGGCACTTAGCGTCCGGTACTCGTGACAGAGCTGCAGAGCGGCGTGCGCTCCAGGTGCGTTCCAGCTCGTCTCCCGGAAGTGCGTGGGGGTATGCGTGTATCCGCTTGACGATCGTTTCGTCCAATCACGTCTTCTGAAGCGGGTACACGCCTACCTCTACTTCTGATTTATATAGGAGACGTCAGCGTGTAACCACCCTCCCATTTAGAGGCATTGGCCAATCGGGATTTATGCAGGGCTCCCTCCAAATTGATGGATTGGTTAGAAGAAACTTGTAAATAAATACATTCCCTTGGGATATTTAAGGTTACCGCGGACTGAGTGGTATGATACATATAGGGTCATACAACCCCTACATTAATACTCATGCAAGGCATGGCTGTATCACCTCATACAATCGTTTGAAAACAATACATAAATGGTAAAGCATATGGATGAAAAATTATAACGCAGGTGTGCATAAGATAATATGGCTAGAGTTAAATGGATAGTCATCCATCAGGGATAGATGAGCACTAACATATACTTCAAGAGCCCACACCTACAATGGTGCATGAGTTCCACTGTTCCAGTGTTAAAGGGACACTATGGGAGGTGGGATAGCTCAGATATGCCACAATATGGGTGATATAGCTAACATAGCAGGTAGATGTGGGAGTAATAAATAAATAAATAACCACCACAAGGAATATCAATGGAAACTCAGGGAATGTTGAAGGAAGATGAAATTCTAGTCACTAAGAAGTGATAACTATAGGATAGATGGATCCGGAGCCTGGGCTCATGAATGGTGAAAGACATATCTGGTAATGTTACCCAATGGGTATAGTAGTAAGAAAATGTAAGATGAGGGGTAAGCTAGTAGGGCTGGTGTATGGCACTCTCATTAATGAGGCCGGTAGCCTAAATTAAACAAGCATGAAATCATGCCAGATATAAACATATGCCTTGAAAAGGAGGGCATAACATAGGTGACACTGTATGAGAAATAACCCATGTCACATATGTTTCAAGGACTTCTGTGCTCCCAGCAGTGAGTATGGTGCATCCTAACACTCCCTAGTTCAGGTAGCGTGGAGGCTAGGGCCCTTGGTAGAAAACTTTTATATAGTAGTATACCATCATAGATGGAAGTAATATGTAAGACTGAAAAGTTGAAGCATAGGCTAACTATGAGATGTAAACTAATATGTGTAAGTAAACATATAGCCCATAGTCCCCTGTAGGCTTATTAAATAATATGATATAGAATGAGAAATAGGAAAACGTGCTGGTGGTAGAGAACGTATCATTCAATGTCCTAGGTGGATAGGAGCTCTAATACTAGGTAGGCCCCCAGTATCATGGATTGGCCAGGAAACAGTTCAGATCTATATCTTTGTTAAGGCCATGGGGCACTAGAGTCCCTAGTCGATAGATCCAGCTTGTCTCGTTCTGCGAGATCGCAACTGTCTTATTGCCCCCCCTCCAATTGTCCTTAACAAGATCAATGCCATAGAAGATGAGCCCAGATGGGTCTTTCTGATGGTACTCTTCGAAGTGCCGTGACAAATTGTGTTTAGGGTAGGCACTTTTTATTCTGCTGATATGTTCCTGAATCCTGACCTTCAGGGGTCGGGTAGTTCTACCGGCGTATTGCAAATGACACGGACACTCAATGACGTATGTGACGTGTGTAGTATTGCAAGTTATTAACTCTTTGATTTTGTATTCTTTGAAGTCGAAGCGTGATTTAAAGCTGGTTTTTCTTCTTGGCTGCTTCTTACTAACCCGGCATGCCAGACATTTCTGGCATTTGTAGAAGCCTTTCAGCTCTGGGCATAATCTGACAGGTTTGGGTGGATCAATAACGTTGTGTACCAGATGTTGTCGTAAAGATGGAGCTCGTCTGTAAATGAATGTTGGTTTCTTTCCTAAAATGCTGGTCAAGATTTGATCTTCTTGTAAGATGGGCCAGTATTTTTTAATAATATGTTCAAGATCTCTGTACTGAGAATTGAACCCTGTATGAAAGCCACATCTGTCGTATTCTGCCTCTTCTTTGTCTTGGGTTCCAGCATTAGGTTCCTATTCATATTCCGAACTTCCTCTTTTTGTCTGGTCAGCTGTTCTTTGTTATATCCTTTTTCTTCAAACCTTTTTATTATCACGTCCGCTTGGGTTTCGAAGTCTGAGATTAAGTTGCAATTTCTACGGAGTCGCATCATCTGTCCTTTTGGGATGTTTGCTTTCCATCTTGGGTGGTGGCAGCTGGTAGATGGTATATAACCGTTGCGTCGGTGGATTTGAAGAACGTTTTTGTGTGTAATTTAGAGCCATACTTGAAGATTTGTAAATCTAGGTATTCAATGCAATCTTGGTCACATTTTCCCGTAAATGTAAGTCCATACCTATTGTTGTTGAGGTCTGATAGGAATTTGTTAAAAGTGTCTGGAGTTCCGTCCCACAAGATGATGAGATCATCAATGTATCTTTTATACATTTTGATCTGGGGAATGTTTTGTCCATACACATATTCCTCTTCCCAGCAATCCATTAGTAGGTTAGCGACACTGGGGGCATAGCGGGCCCCCATTGCAACCCCTTTTGTTTGCACATAATAGTTCTTCTGATACCAAAAATAATTGCACTCCATTGCCATTTGGAGGCCTTCGATGATAAAGTTGATTTGTTCTTGCTTGAGTGCAGTCTTTTCGTGTAGGGCTTTTTCTACCCCCATCACTCCATCTACTTGTGAGATGCTGGTGTAGAGTGAATTTACATCAATGGTGGCCAATAGTAAACTTTCTGCCCCATCGATATGCTGTAGTTCGTTAATTAGTTGACAGCTATCACGGAGGTATGATTTACCCTTCTTAACAATGGGATTGAGAAAGGTGTCCAAGTACTCCCCTAGTCTAGAGAAAATGGAGTTAATTCCACTAATTATGGGTCTCCCAGGTGGTTTCTCTAGCCTTTTGTGTATTTTTGGGGTGTAGTACAATACCGGTGTTTTTGTCGATTTGGACACTAGATATTCAGCCTCACTCTTATTTAATATCCCTATAGTTGTTCCTTTATTGACAAACTTCTCAAGTCTCTTAGTGAACTGTATTTTGGGGTTTCTTTTGAGTTTTTTATATGTACCCTCAACGTTGAGTAGGTTTTTCATCTCTTCTTCGTAATCGGCTTTGTTGAGGATGACCAGCCCTCCCCCTTTGTCCGCTGGTCTAATAATCACCTAATTTCTTTCTCCAATGGCTTTGATGTTCTCCCACACTTTTTTGTTTTTAGTTTTAGATTTCTTCTGTAGTTTCCTAAGATCGCTTTCTACCATTTTCTTAAACGCCCCTATGCACTGGTTGCCTGGTGTAATAGGGTTGAATGTTGAATTATTCCTTAGATTGGTCTGGACATATTCTGATTGTATGGCTCTCTCTTCATCAGTACTATTGTGGAAGTGTTTTCGTAGATTAAGTTTTCTCAGAAATTTTTGCAGGTCAATATAGGCTTCAAATTGGTCAATCGTTTTCTCTGGCGCATACTTTAGGCCCAAGTCCAATATTTGCATTTCTTCCCTAGATAGCTGGACATCACTAAGGTTGAATATGCCTTTACCTATTGGTGTCTTGGGCGTTTTCTTCTGCCCCCCTCGGCAGCCTCTCCTAGTCCTTCTCTTTGATTTGGTTCTGCTTCTCTGTCCTGATAATGGGGCCTGTTCCATGGATTGGGGTAGGTTCCATGATCTTGGTAGCCTTGGTTTGCTTGATGGTCTCCTCTTCCTGATGGTCTTCCATGGGTATCCCCTCGGTTGCCATTCCTCCCCCTCCAATTGGGATTCCCATATCCTGTTCGTGGTCTCCAGCGTCCCGGTGGTCTGGTGTTTGGACCGCCCCTGTGAAAACCCCTATTTTCCCTTGTTCCTCTCCCTTGGGTGTAGTGGTCATCATGGGGGTAATAGTCTCCTGAATAGTTTCTATTGCGGCTATGTGATCTCCACCTAGGTGGATTGGGGCTTCTATAGTTCTCAGTTTCCTGGTAGCGTACCCTTCGATTATCTGATCTTCCCTGCTGTCTTCTTGGGGTATGTGTCCTTGCCTGTATCGGTTCCCTTATGTTGGAGGATGGTTCTTGGCCATTGTTGTAACTAGATATGGCACCATCGTTACCAGTTAGCAATGTTAGTTCGCTCTCATCCATAAGGGTATCATCTAATCCTTCTATTGGTTCTTCCATTGAGGCCTGCTATTTATACACTTGCATGTTTTTATAGTCCAATACGTCTCTTTTGTATTTCTTTTGTTTCTTAATTTGAATGTCACTATCATATTTCTTAATTAAGTCCTGCAATTCTCTTGTTTTATCCATATAGTCCTGCTGGCTGGAGAATGGTGTCAACAATGATTGTATTTCTGTAATACATTTCTCTATTCCTTTGAGTTTAAATTTCCGTCTTTTCACTATCCTATGCAGGAGCTCATTCTCACTAGTGTTAAAGAAGCTATACCACTCATTCATGAGTGTTGCATCTTCTATATTATCATTTGGGTGTACATCCCAACGTAACCTCCTAGGTGTCATTTTTTCCTTTATGTAGGTCTCTAGCGTTGCAATGTCCCACCACACTCGTAATTGTTTTTCCAATCGTTTAAGAAAATGGTAGAAAGCGATCTTAGGAAACTACAGAAGAAATCTAAAACTAAAAACAAAAAAGTGTGGGAGAACATCAAAGCCATTGGAGAAAGAAATGAGGTGATTATTAGACCAGCGGACAAAGGGGGAGGGCTGGTAACCCTTAACAAAGCCGATTACGAAGAAGAGATGAAAAACCTACTCAACGTTGAGGGTACATATAAAAAACTCAAAAGCAACCCCAAAATACAGTTCACTAAGAGACTTGAGAAGTTTGTCAATAAAGGAACAACTATAGGGATATTAAATAAGAGTGAGGCTGAATATCTAGTGTCCAAATCGACAAAAACACCGGTATTGTACTACACCCCAAAAATACACAAAAGGCTAGAGAAACCACCTGGGAGACCCATAATTAGTGGAATTAACTCCATTTTCTCTAGACTAGGGGAGTACTTGGACACCTTTCTCAATCCCATTGTTAAGAAGGGTAAATCATACCTCCGTGATAGCTGTCAACTAATTAACGAACTACAGCATATCGATGGGGCAGAAAGTTTACTATTGGCCACCATTGATGTAAATTCACTCTACACCAGCATCTCACAAGTAGATGGAGTGATGGGGGTAGAAAAAGCCCTACACGAAAAGACTGCACTCAAGCAAGAACAAATCAACTTTATCATCGAAGGCCTCCAAATGGCAATGGAGTGCAATTATTTTTGGTATCAGAAGAACTATTATGTGCAAACAAAAGGGGTTGCAATGGGGGCCCGCTATGCCCCCAGTGTCGCTAACCTACTAATGGATTGCTGGGAAGAGGAATATGTGTATGGACAAAACATTCCCCAGATCAAAATGTATAAAAGATACATGATGATCTCATCATCTTGTGGGACGGAACTCCAGACACTTTTAACAAATTCCTATCAGACCTCAACAACAATAGGTATGGACTTACATTTACGGGAAAATGTGACCAAGATTGCATTGAATACCTAGATTTACAAATCTTCAAGTATGGCTCTAAATTACACACAAAAACGTTCTTCAAATCCACCGACCGCAACGGTTATATACCATCTACCAGCTGCCACCACCCAAGATGGAAAGCAAACATCCCAAAAGGACAGATGATGCGACTCCGTAGAAATTGCAACTTAATCTCAGACTTCGAAACCCAAGCGGACGTGCTAATAAAAAGGTTTGAAGAAAAAGGATATAACAAAGAACAGCTGACCAGACAAAAAGAGGAAGTTCGGAATATGAATAGGAACCTAATGCTGGAACCCAAGACAAAGAAGAGGCAGAATACGACAGATGTGGCTTTCATCACAGGGTTCAATTCTCAGTACAGAGATCTTGAACATATTATTAAAAAATACTGGCCCATCTTACAAGAAGATCAAATCTTGACCAGCATTTTAGGAAAGAAACCAACATTCATTTACAGACGAGCTCCATCTTTACGACAACATCTGGTACACAACGTTATTGATCCACCCAAACCTGTCAGATTATGCCCAGAGCTGAAAGGCTTCTACAAATGCCAGAAATGTCTGGCATGCCGGGTTAGTAAGAAGCAGCCAAGAAGAAAAACCAGCTTTAAATCACGCTTCGACTTCAAAGAATACAAAATCAAAGAGTTAATAACTTGCAATACTACATACGTGTCCGTGTCATTTGCAATACGCCGGTAGAACTACCCGACCCCTGAAGGTCAGGATTCAGGAACATATCAGCAGAATAAAAAGTGCCTACCCTAAACACAATTTGTCACGGCACTTCGAAGAGTACCATCAGAAAGACCCATCTGGGCTCATCTTCTATGGCATTGATCTTGTTAAGGACAATTGGAGGGGGGGCAATAAGACAGTTGCGATCTCGCAGAACGAGACAAGCTGGATCTATCGACTAGGGACTCTAGTGCCCCATGGCCTTAACAAAGATATAGATCTGAACTGTTTCCTGGCCAATCCATGATACTGGGGGCCTACCTAGTATTAGAGCTCCTATCCACCTAGGACATTGAATGATACGTTCTCTACCACCAGCACATTTTCCTATTTCTCATTCTATATCATATTATTTAATAAACCTACAGGGGACTATGGGCTATATGTTTACTTACACATATTAGTTTACATCTCATAGTTAGCCTATGCTTCAACTTTTCAGTCTTACATATTACTTCCATCTATGAGGGTATACTACTATATAAAGTTTTCTACCAAGGGCCCTAGCCTCCACGCTACCTGAACTAGGGAGTGTTAGGATGCACCATACTCACTGCTGGGAGCACAGAAGTCCTTGAAACATATGTGACATGGGTTATTTCTCATACAGTGTCACCTATGTTATGCCCTCCTTTTCAAGGCATATGTTTATATCTGGCATGATTTCATGCTTGTTTAATTTAGGCTACCGGCCTCATTAATGAGAGTGCCATACACCAGCCCTACTAGCTTACCCCTCATCTTACATTTTCTTACTACTATACCCATTGGGTAACATTACCAGATATGTCTTTCACCATTCATGAGCCCAGGCTCCGGATCCATCTATCCTATAGTTATCACTTCTTGGTGACTAGAATTTCATCTTCCTTCAACATTCCCTGAGTTTCCATTGATATTCCTTGTGGTGGTTATTTATTTATTTATTACTCCCACATCTACCTGCTATGTTAGCTATATCACCCATATTGTGGCATATCTGAGCTATCCCACCTCCCATAGTGTCCCTTTAACACTGGAACAGTGGAACTCATGCACCATTGTAGGTGTGGGCTCTTGAAGTATATGTTAGTGCTCATCTATCCCTGATGGATGACTATCCATTTAACTCTAGCCATATTATCTTATGCACACCTGCGTTATAATTTTTCATCCATATGCTTTACCATTTATGTATTGTTTTCAAACGATTGTATGAGGTGATACAGCCATGCCTTGCATGAGTATTAATGTAGGGGTTGTATGACCCTATATGTATCATACCACTCAGTCCGCGGTAACCTTAAATATCCCAAGGGAATGTATTTATTTACAAGTTTCTTCTAACCAATCCATCAATTTGGAGGTAGCCCTGCATAAATCCCGATTGGCCAATGCCTCTAAATGGGAGGGTGGTTACACGCTGACGTCTCCTATATAAATCAGAAGTAGAGGTAGGCGTGTACCCGCTTCAGAAGACGTGATTGGACGAAACGATCGTCAATCGGATACACGCATACCCCCACGCACTTCCGGGAGACGAGCTGGAACGCACCTGGAGCGCACGCCGCTCTGCAGCTCTGTCACGAGTACCGGACGCTAAGTGCCTAGTGGGAATACTGCTGGTCAGCAGTCTTTGTTTTTACACTTAACGGCTGGTATATTTCACCAGCCTGGACCTTTTTTAATTTTTCATTATTATTATTTTTGAGTCCCTGTCGTTTTTGTATTTTTGTATATCTGTATTTTTAAACTTTTTTTGCTGGCACCGCCAATAAACCCTAGCTTAGTGCTACTTCAAACATATTACGCTATGGGAGTTTCTGTCCTTCTTATTTCCGGAGGTATATAAAGACAGCAGTTTATTTTTGCCCCGCTGTGGAATTTAAAGGGAACGTCGGGAAAATCCAGTGCCTGGAGATCTGAGTTGTGGAATACCTGGTGGAGATCCTATCTACGCTTTTTACCCCTGTAGGGGTGTTCAACTCTGGTGAGTGGGGATACATAAGGGGGAGCACCGGAGCCACAGCGACTGCACCTGAAGTATTATGTTTGTTCACCAAGCAAGTCACTAAGATGACACTCATCGAATGAACTTATTTGTTGTCATTTATTTATTGCCACAAGTTGGAAGGACTTTTCTGATCCATTTGTTTATAGATGTTTTTCACATTTTATTTTTATTTTATTTTTCACATTTATTAAGTATACCACATTTTGCCCAGTGGCAACCAATGCTGCTAGTTGTGGATGATATATGTATTTTTTCACTGCTTAGAATCTTTCACCTCACACATTGGCGTGTGAATATATTTAATTAATTATTTTCATGTCTTGCTATTAGTTAGCTGGCCACACCTTTAGTGCACTTGCACTAATACTTTGGTTATCACAGTTAAATTATAGGCATTTATATTATTGCCATCTAGTGGACACTTAGTATTACTATACCACATATTTATAAAATATATATTTTTGGTTATCCACTTCTAATTTCATTTTATGATCCTCGCTATTCAGCGTTAGGACTACTCACAGGCTTATTAGCCAGATCACACCCTGGTCATACAGGGAACACACAGACAGCGCCACTACCCCCATTTTTTGTATTTGTATTATTTATGTTCTCCTTGGAAAACATGTTTTAGGGGGGGCAGCAGTTTGTTGTTCACATTTACCTTCCTTATACCTACTTAACATACGCGCAGGTTTTGCTTTTCTTTTTTCTTTTTGCTTTGCAGATTTAGTCATGTTCAACTGGGTCAATGAGTAGATAAAATTATATACCCTAATCCAGAATCTTCTGACCTTTGGACAAGACCACCAGATGTGATAGGCAGTTCCCACCTGGCCACATCCCCGGAAACAGTTGGGGGTGGCCCCATGAACAAAGGTAGCGAGTCTGGCAGGCACCATATACCATCTAAGCAACACTTTATAATTGGCTTCTATAATGGACGTGTTTATAAGTGACTTAGAAGCAGTCTCTGCCAGCTCACACCACTTATTTAGATCAAAGGTTTCCTGCAGGTCCTCCTCCCACCGGAGCATGTAATTCAGCTTAGTGGAAGACGACATCAGCATTGCATATAACTCAGAAATATGTCCCCGCAAACTGTCATAGCGAACGCAAAGATACTCCATGGGGGTATGAACCTCCAAGTCTCCCTGGCGGGCCAACATTTGTATAAAGTGACGTATCTGAACATATCTGTAACATTCTATCAATGGCATTTGATACTTCTCCCGCAAAACCTGCTCAGAGAACCTTCCCTCTGTCGCAAAGGTCCGCTATGCGCAGTAGTCCCTTATTCGTCCACCATTGAAAAGCAACTGGATCGAGACCCGGGGTAAAAAGACGATTTCTCAACAGGGGAGCCAATGGGGAATGAGGCGATTTAAAAGCCTGTGTTCTAGAGACCCTATCCCAAATATCCAAGGAAAAGGATAAAGATGGGCATAAAATGGTGGGTCTGTCTTTAGGCGGAAGCCACAATATATGGGAAATAGGAGACGGGCGACAAGCGTAGGATTCCATGATCATCCAGATCGCCTGTGACCGTTTTGAATGGAACCTGGAGAGTTGGGCTAACTGAGCCGCATAGAAATATTTCTGCAGGTTAGGTAGGCCCAATCCTCTCTTCTGTTTCAAGGTATACATAGTGCGTTTGTTCACCCTAGGCCTCTTGTCTCCCCAGATGAATTCAAGGATTTTTCTTTGTAACAACTCCAAGTCACTGCGCACCAAGGCTATCGGTAATGTACGAAATAAGTACAATATCCTCGGCAAGATGTTCATCTTTATAGAGTGGAGTCTGCCAAACCATGATGGAGGGTGGATTCGCCAGGTCCTCGATCATCTTTTTAATTAGGGCTGGGTAATTCTTTTTATACAAGGTTTGGAGAGATGAGGTCAGATTGACTCCCAAATAAGAAAGCATTTCAGATTCCCAATGGAACCGATGTGTTCACTGACTGGGCGGAACTAGGCAAAGAGATATTGAGAGCCCTAGATTTACTATGGTTTATTTTCAAACCCGAGATATCTGAAAATGGTTTTAGAATATTATATAGATTGGGTAGGGACGTGATTGGTGAGGACATAGTCAGCAACAAATCATCGGCAAAAAATAAACATTTATGCTCGTAGCCACCACCAACGATCCCCCGAACATCCTGGCAGTCCCTGATTTTTATTGCTAACGGCTCTATAGCCAGGACAAACAGGAGCGGGGACAACGGGCATCCCTGTCTAGTGCCCCTTCTGATGTTTAGAGATTGAGAGGGGTATCCTCTAATCATTAAGGAGGCTGTCGGTGTATCATAAAGCGTACGAAGGAGAGCCAGGAAACGCTCACCAAATCCGTATCGATGTAACACGTCGAAGAGATAATCCCAGGAAAGGGAATCAAATGCTTTCTGGATGTCTAATGAAAGCAACATACCTCCTCTAGGACCCTCCCCATCCCAGTTTGATTGAATCGCCGAGATCAAATTGATAATTCTGCGAGTTTGGTCTGACGCCTGTCTATTGGGAACGAAACCCGCCTGCTCCGGATGGATATAATGAGGGAGAAAAGTATTCAGTCTTAGAGCCAGGACTTTAGTTAATATTTTCAGGTCAGTATTAATTAACGAAATTGGGCGATAATTCGCACAATCACCATGGTCTTTGCCCGGTTTCGGTATGACATGTATGAAAGCCGCGTTATCGTGTGTAGGGATTTTGCCGTCCCGGCGTAGATCATTAAAATATTTACATAAATGAGGGGTAAGAACGTCTCGATATTTCCGGTAATAATGACAAGAAAAACCGTCCGGTCCAGGGGCCTTTGTGGGATTCAGAAATTTAATGGCCGCCCCTAACTCAGCTTCAGTAATCGCATCATCCATCAGGTCCGCATGGTCTCGGGAAATTTTGGGCAATTTAAGGTCATGAAAAAATGCTTCGAGCTTAGCCCGGTCCAAGCAGTCCCGCTGGAGATACAATGACGAGTAAAACTTATAAAATTCCCGAACGATCCGCTCAGGGTTTTGAGTGAAGTGGCCGGTCGGTAAGCGCAACTTCGGCAGAGTCGGGGTGTACGGTCGGGGCACCAATTTCCTCGCTAACAACGTAGATGGCTTGTCCCCCATCGTATAAAACCGATGTTTGGACCAACTGACGTGTTTCTCAGCTTGCGTAGTCAGACTAAGATTCAGCGCCAAGCGTGCCTCGTCAATTTTAAAACTCAAATCTGTCTGGGGGTTCCTATGCTGTTCCAACATTAAGGCCTCCAAGTCGTCCTCTAACCGAGAAATTGTTTGCTCCCGCGTCCGCTTTAGTCTACTAGCTATTTGGATCAGTTTGCCCCGTATCGTTGCTTTGTGGGCAGCCCAAGTTATCGCAGGGGAGGTGTCCGCTGATTTATTAACTTCAAGGTATGCCTGTATTTCCCTCTCAATTTCCCCATAGTGGACAGGGTCATTCAGTAAGCTAGCGTTGAGGCGCCACAGTGAGGGGGTGGCTTTAGTCCACAGCCCTCTGGTGGATAATTTTATCGGAGAATGATCCGACCAAGGGGTAGTTAAAATTTTTGCAGAAGTCACGTATGGGAGCAAAGAGGTACGGACCAAAAGATGGTCAATCCTAGAGAAGGATCGATGCACCTGGGAATAGTAAGTAAAATCCCTCGTTGAGGAATTACACTCCCGCCAAATATCAATCAGATCACACGAATGAAACAAACGTGCAACCTTGCAGCTACTCGCCGGGGGACGCCTCATGATTGATTTAGTCGGGTCCGATTTATCCATAGTCCTATCCAGCGGAATATTACTATCCCCTCCCATTATCAGCTGTCCCTGGACCTTAGGCAATAGTATCCGAAGCATATTTCGGAAAAATTCCAGCTGGCCTGTGTTCGGGGCATAATACGTGATAAAGGAAATTAGCTGATCGTGGAGACGACCCACTGCCATCAGGTATCTCCCCTCCCTGTCTTTGACTATAGTTATAGGTGTGAAGGGAACTCTCTTAGAAAAACAAATAGCTACTCCCCCTTTCTTTTCCGGGCCACACGAGAGGAAATATTGTGGATACCTAGCATTGAGGTATCGAGGTGCCGAGGACCTGGCAAAATGGGTCTCCTGTAGCAGGAGAACGTCAGCCCTCTGCTTATGATAAAACTGAAAGGCCTTGGTTCTCTTGATAGGGGAGTTAAATCCGTGGATATTATGAGTAATGACTGCATAATCCGTTGAATAGGGTCTAGCCATCGCAGCAGGGCAGAGCACTCTTACCTTGGGACATCAAGCGGGTTGGAGAAGTCACTGTGAAGATTGGTGATCGCAGGACAATCGCTGGAGACGTGAGGCGGGCCGGGAGCTGGAACGGTGCCCTCAAGAGAAAAGAAGAAAGAATAAGAGAAAATAAAGCAAGAAACAAAAGGAATAACAGTAGGCCTAGCGGCCTAGATCCTGAATGAACATATCTGTAATAACAGATCAAAATAGTATCCGAACGGGGGAAAACCCCCACCGGGAAAAACTCCCGGAACAAAGTGTGCAAGGGTACCATCCTCCTGGAGGGTGAGTAGTCTCGCAATCGGGTGGCACATATAACCACTCCAACCCAAAAAATAAAACACTCCTGTGCTGACAATCTGGGTATAAAAAATTACATGGTCAGACAACATTCCTGCTAAGAGGGAAAAAACAGGTCAATCAAGCAACACGTACTTAAACATTTCTCAGCATATCTCACTGACCGCCCCCCCCTAACCCCAGGCAGTCAATCATGAAGAACAATATGTAATTGAGCTGGATTCCAACCTGTCCGGGTTTCAACAACCAAAACCGGGGGGGGGGGGGGGTACCAGAGGGGCCCGAGGAGTAGAAAAATACAAAACGGGAAAGAAAGCAAGTAAAAGTATAAAAATAAAAATTCAAAAATTTCAGAAGTACACAACCACCCTCCGCACAAAAAGGCGCGGAAAGGGAGGCTATAGAGGGGAAGCTCCAATAAGACATCCGAGCTTCACCTTTGGCATCGAGACAATCGTGTCCCACCACAAGTGAAAAGCCACCAAATCAGTCGGGTACTTATTCAGGTCTGTCGCTGCGACTGCCTGGTCTGGCGCTTCTTGACATCCTGCCATAGCGGGGAGATGGGACGATCCTCATCCCGCCGGGGCGACGGGGTCGGCGAGCCCCGAGCGATGATTCCCAATTCCAGGAGCAGATCCTCTCCCGCCTGGAATGTTGTGAACGAATGAGAGCGGTCTTTATAAGCAAAAGACAGTTTAAACGGAAAAGACCATCTGTATTTTATCTGCTTGTTGATCATTTGCTGCAGTAATGGCTTTAAATTCCTGCGTTTCATAACCGTTGATGGAGCCAGATCCGTGTAAAGCTGTATCGGGGACCCCCGCAGTGACAGGTCCGGTCTGTTTCGAGCCGTCAACATCAGTTTTTCCTTAATGCGATAGAAATGCGGCTTGGCTATTACGTCGCGCGGCAGACCGTCCGACCGAGGGGCTGTCAGGGCCCTATAGATACGATCGATCTCCATGTGGTGGTCAGCAATATCAGGTATCAATTCCTTCATAAGCTCTCCCATGGCCTCTTCCAGGTCCGTGCACGTCTCAGGAAGACCCCGTATGCGAACATTATACCTGCGAGAGCGGTTCTCTAAATCTTCAATTTTATTATTTGCTTCCTCCAACCTAGTTTGAAGGTCAGTGATCATGCCAGCATTCTGATTGACTTTTTTGACCGTACCATCCACTTTAGTCTCTATCCGGTCAAAGCGCTCCCCAAAGCTATGAATGTCCCTCTTAAGATCTGTTGTGATGAGGGTGCAGGCCTTGTACAGTTCCTGCTGCAGCATTGTGGAGAAGCGTGCCAGCAGCACAGCATCTGGGGAATACTGTGGGATCTGAGCCATCACAATGTCCTGTCCCTGCTGGCTAGCCTGGCTGGCCTGGCTGAACATGGCCTCAGCCAAATCCATCATGTTTCCCCCTAGGGATGAGGCTGGAGAGTCCACTGCCTCCTGTTGGGCCACATAGGGGCCCAGGGACGGGGGTTGTAAAGTTGACTCACCCCTCCTGCTGCAGGCCGCCGAGTCTCCCGAGGATTGGGAAGCAAACGGGTCCCCCACCAGCTCCGGGAAGCTGTCCTGGCTGGATGTCCGTGCCAGAGAGGCCCTGGAAGCAGCACCGCCTCGTGCGTCGCTCCGTCCCGACGCCATTTTAGGCTGCGGCCTAGCGTTTGGGGAAGGCCCTGTGCCGCCGGACGATCCGGCGTGTTTATTTTGTCCCCTCTTCGGCTGTCCTCTAGCCCTTCTGTTCATTCCCCTCCCGAGAACACTGCCGCGATTCTTGCGGCGCTCGATCCCCTCTGTCAGCGCTGTTTGTAGCCGGATTTAGGGCCGGAGCGAGCGGAGCTCAGCTAGAGCACGTCTGCTCCAGAAGTCCCGCACATGCGCACTGAGTGAAAATGATTTTATTCCACTATCAATCAGCAAGATTTCTGCCTCAGGTGTCTTCTATACAGGCAACAAGCTGAAATTAGAAGGACTCTATGAGGCTGGGTTCACACTACTACACTACTTTCATCCTACTTTGCTCTGCTACATTGGTCCTACACTGATCCTACATCGGTCCTACATTGGTCCTACATCCATCCTACTTTCATGAACAGGATACTACTTTGATCCGACTTTGTGATAGTCTGACTTGTTCTTTGACCAATCAAAACAATCCCAGAGTGAGATAAATTCCTTTTACTGCTGCTGTAATCACAAGTCGGATGTCAAAAGTCGGATGGTTAGGACAAGGCTCCTATTTTGGTCCGACTTCAATGATATTCAATGGGTTGAAGTAGGATCAATGTAGGACCAAAGTAGTACAGGGAGCATTTTCAAAGTCGGACCGACTTGTGTAGGACCAGTTAAGACAGCTCTCATAGGGAAACATTGATTTTCACACGTCATGCTACATGAGCTCCCAATGTAGGACCGTTGTCGGACAAGTGTGAACCCAGCCTTAAGGCTGGGTTCACACTACTACACTACTTTCATCCTACTTTGCTCTGCTACATTGGTCCTACATTTATCCTACATTGGTCCTACATCCATCCTACTTTCATGAACAGGATACTACTTTGGTCCGACTTCAATGATATTCAATGGGCCTGAAGTAGGATCAATGTAGGACCAAAAGTAGTACAGGGAGCATTTTCAAAGTCGGACCGACTTGTGTAGGACGCTACAAGACGCTCTCATAGGGAAACATTGAACACAGAGCAAAGTAGGATGAAAGTAGTGTAGTAGTGTGAACCCAGCCTAAAGAGAGTGCTCCTAATCTCCGCTTGTTACCTGTATAAAAGACACCTGTCCACAGAATCAATCAATCCGATTTCAGTCTCCCCACTGTGGCCAAGACCAAAGAACTGTCTAAGGAAGTCAGGGACAGGGTTGTAGACCTACACAAGGCTGGAATGGGCTACAAGACCATCGCCAAGCAGCTTGGTGAGAGGGTGACAACAGTTGGTGCGATTATTCACAAATGGAAGAAATACAAAATGGCTGTCAATCGCCCTTGGTCGTGGAGTTTCAATGATCATGAGAAAGGGGGAGGAATCAGCCCAGAAATACACAGGAGAATCTTGTCAATGAGTTACATAGTTAGTCGGGTTGAAAAAAGACATAGGTCCATCTAGTTCAACCATAAAAAAATAAAATTAAAAAAATAGTAAATCCCATATACCCAATTCTATACCCACAGTTGATCCAGAAAAAGGCAACAAAAAAACAGTAGAGCATGCTCCCACTTGCTACAGCAGGGGAAAAAAATCCTTTCTGATCCCCCGTGAGGCAATCGGATTTTCCCTGGATCAACTTTACCTATAAATGTTAGTACCCAGTTATATTATGTACATTTAGGAAAGAATCCAGGCTTTTCTTAAAGCAATCTACTGAGCTGGCCAGAACCACCTCTGCAGGGAGTCTGTTCCACATTTTCACAGGTCTTACTGTGAAGAAACTTTTCCATATTTCGAGATGAAATCTCTTTTCCTCTAGATCAGGGGTGGGCAATTATTTTTTCGATGGGGCCACATGAGAAACTATAAAAATATTTTGGAGGGCCGGGCCAAAAGGCTAAACTCAATACTGCATAAAATCAATTGTATTTCTTTATAAAAAGCAGTAAATATCATTGTTGGACAACTGGTACTTGTTATAGACATGGCACAGGAGGGGGGCAGAGGCTGGGGACATGGCACAGGAGGGGGGCAGAGGCTGGGGACATGGCACAGGAGGGGGACAGAGGCTGGGGACATGGCACAGGAGGGGGACAGAGGCTGGGGACATGGCACAGGAGGGGGACAGAGGCTGGGGACATGGCACAGGAGGGGGACAGAGGCTGGGGACATGACACAGGAGGGGGACAGAGGCTGGGGACATGACACAGGAGGGGGACAGAGGCTGGGGACATGACACAGGAGGGGGACAGAGGCTGGGGACATGACACAAGAGGGGGACAGACGCTGGGGACATGGCACAGGAGGGGGACAGACGCGGGGGACAGACGCTGGGGACATGACACAGGAGGGGGACAGACGCTGGGGACATGACACAGGAGGGGGACAGAGGCTGGGGACAGGCAGCCACTGTTTAATCAATAACAATTGATTAAACAGTGGCTGCATGTGATGGCACAGTGGCTGCGTGTGATGGCACAGTGGTTGCGTTTGATGGGCACAGTGGCGACAATTGATGGCACAGTGGCTGCGTGTGATGGGCACAGTGGCAACAATTGATGGCACAGTGACTGCGTGTGTTGGCACAGTGGCTGCATGTGATGGGCACAGTGGCTGCGTTTGATGGGCACAGTGGCTGCGTGTGATTGGCACAGTGGCTGCGTTTGATGGGCACAGTGGCTGCATTTGATTGGCACAGTGGCTGCGTGTGATTGGCACAGTGGCTGCGTGTGATTGGCACAGTGGCTGCGTGTGATTGGCACAGTGGCTGCGTGTGATTGGCACAGTGGCTGCGTTTGGGAACAGTGGCGACAATTGATTGCACAGTGGCTGCGTGTGATTGGCACAGTGGCTGCGTGTGATTGGCACAGTGGCTGCGTGTGATTGGCACAGTGGCTGCGTGTGGCACAGTGGCTGCGTGTGATTGGCACAGTGGCTGCATGTGATTGGCACAGTGGCTGCGTTTGGGAACAGTGGCAACAATTGATTGCACAGTGGCTGCGTGTGATTGGCACAGTGGCTGCGTGTGATTGGCACAGTGGCTGCGTGTGATTGGCACAGTGGCTGCATGTGATTGGCACAGTGGCTGCGTTTGGGAACAGTGGCAACAATTGATTGCACAGTGGCTGCGTGTGATTGGCACACGCACGCCGCTGAAATGAACCGGCACGACCAACTGAATAGGGGGGGGGAGCGACGAGCACACAAAGTGACAGGAGGAAAGGGAGCCAGGAGCGCACTCGGCAGCCAGGCAGTCGGCACACAATGTGTAAAGTGCCGCTGCCCGTGGCCCCGCGCTGTGACAGTGAGTGACACACTGGCTGATTGCGCCCCCCTCCTGCACTAAATGGTAGCGCCCGGAGCACTCGCCCCTGCCTTGTACCGGCCCTGCCTACTGTTATCACCGCGGCGGGGAACATTACAGACAGCGTTCGTTTGAACAGCTGTTTTCCCCGCTGCGCATAGACACTCCCCCTTGGACGGATCTGTCCAATCGCGAGCAAGGGGGAGTGTCTATGTGACTCCCCCTTGCTCGCGATTGGACAGATCCGTCCAAGGGGGAGTGTCTATGCGCGGCGGGGAAAACAGCTGTTCAAACTAACGCTGTCTGTAATGTTCCCCGCCGCGGTGATTAACGTGGCAGCGGCGGCGATTTCGGCGGCGGCGGGGGGGGGGGCCGGATTAAAAGGTCCGCCGGGCCGTAGTTTGCCCAGGTCTGCTCTAGATGGAAAGAGTGCCCCTCGTAAAGTGAATAACTCAACACCAAGTTCACTATATGGACCCCTCATATATTTGTACATGTTGCTCAAAACCCCCTTATTCTCCTCTTTTCAAGAGTGAATAACTTAAGTTCCTCTAATCTTTCCTCATAACTGAGCCCCTTCATGCCTCTTATCAGTTTGGTTGCCCTTCTCGGCACTTTCTCCAGTTCTCCGATATCCTTTTTGAGAACTGGTGCCCAAAACTGAACTGCATATTCCAGATGAGGTCTTACTAATGATTTGTACAGGGGCAAAATGATTTCTCTCTCTGGAGTCCATACCTCTCTTAAGACAAGAAAGGACTTTTCTCCCTTTGGAAACCACAGCTTGGCATTGCATGCTATTACTGAGCTTCTGATCTACCAAAACCCCCAGATCCTTCTCCACTATGGATTCCCTCATTTGTACCCCCCCTAGTATGTATGATGTATGCATATTCCTAGCCCCCAAGTGCATAACTCTACATTTATCAACATTAAACCTCATATGCCACATAGTCGCCCAATTAGACAGAGCATTGAGGTCAGCTTGTAAATTGGAGACATCCAGTAAAGACGTTATTCAACTGCATAGCTTGGTGTCATCTGCAAAGACAGAAATGTTACTTTTGATCCCAAAACCAACATCATTTATAAAGGGACCCTTATTTTTTAATATCAACACTGAAAGTGAGAGATGGGGGTCCCAACACTGACAGTGAGATTTAACACACTACGCCATGAAGGACTCAAATGCAGCATCCGCCAAGAAAGCGCATGTACAGGCCCGTCTGAAGTTTGCTAATGAACATCTGACTGATTCAGAGGAGAACTGGGTGAAAGTGTTGTGGTCAGTTAAGACCAAAATCTAGCTCTTTGGCATCAACTCAAATAGCCGTGTTTGGAGAAGGAGCAATGCCTATGACTCCAAAAACAAAATTCCCACCGTCAAACATGGAGGTGGAAACATGATGCTTTAGGGGTGTTTTTCTGCTAAGGGGAATAGGACCACTTCACTGCATCAAAGGGACAATGGACAGGGCCATATACCATCAAATCTTGGGTGATAACCTCCTTCCTTCAGCCAAGGCATTGAACATGGGTCGTGGATGGGTATTCCAGCATGACAATGATCCAAAACACATGGCTAAGGCAACAAAGGAGTTACCAAACATCAGCCCCGAAACCTTAATGACTTGGAGAGTATCTGAAGAGGAGTGGGACAAAATCCCTCCTGAGATGTGTGAATATCTGGTGGCCAACTACAAGAAATGTCTGACTTCCTGTAATTGCCAACAAGGGTTTTGCCACCCAAGTACTAAGTCATGTTTTGCAAAGGAGTCAAATACTTATTTCACTCATTTAAAATGCAAATCAATTTATATCCTTTATTGTCTACTGCATTTTTCTGGATTCTTTTGTTCTGTCTCTCACTGTTAAAATAAACCTACCATTAAAATTATAGAATGATTATTTCTTTGTCAGTGGGCAAATGTACAAAATCAGGAGTAGTTCAAATACATTTTTCTCTCACTGTATGGATTATGTATACTGATTATTTTTTTTCACTTGACAGGATGTTCCGTTAGGGATTTATGCACTTTTTATGGATAGTGTAACACTTTCAGTTTGAATCTTTAATGTTGGTAAACTGAGGAGAAACATGTAAAGTTCACAATTGCAGATACCTGTAGGGAGTAGTATGATGCACAACTTCAGTTACTTAAAGGTTTGTTTTTTAAAAAACAAACATGTTATACTTACCTCCTCTGTGCAGTTGGTTTTGCACAGAGTGGCCCCGATCCTCCTCCGGGGTCCCTCAGCAGGGCGCTCTTGGCTCCTCCTGTGCTCGAGTCCCCCGTTGGAGAGCCGCTCTCCCTCAGGGGACTCATGTGGGCACGCTCCCGTGCCCTGCTCCTGCGTCTATTAACACAGACAGCAGGACTCGGCCCCGCCCCCCAGCTCCTGCGTCATTGGATTTGATTGACGGCAGCAGGAGCCAATGGCTTCGTTGCTATCAATCTATCCTATTGGTACCTGAGACAACTGCTGGAGCTGGTGTGCTCGTCCCCGTCGCTGGAAAGACCGGGTTCAGGTAAGTAAAAGGGGGGCTCTGGGGGGCAGCTGCAGCACAGGAAGTTTTTCACCTTAATGCATTAAGGTGAAAAACCTTGAGGGTTTACAACCCCTTTAAAGCGTTATAATTTTTATTGCAGTTTACCAATCATTCGATGTGGTGGCTGAATTTTTTTTAAAAAATTTGGCTTCATTTCCCTCTGTTTTCACATGGTAGTCTGGCCGTTAAATTTCCTCCTGTATTAGAGCACCTACATTCTGAATGGAGGTGCAACAGAGATGCCTTTTGGACAGCAGCACTGTCGGTCTAGGGGGAGCGTAGTTCTAGATGTACTAGCAGATTTAGATTCACTAACAAATTGAAGCCAAACCCCAGCTAACACTATATATGCAGTTACCGCAACAATTTTTTGTTCCTTTTGGAATAAAGGTTTTGCATAAATAAAAGCTAATTGTTATAAGCACGCCAGTTAGTGTTAAATGGTTTGTCTTAAACCTCTAACTGCTACATCTGCATGATAGCTTTTTATGCTGAAAACAACAGAGTTACTGGCCCAAACACCAGGTAAAAATAAATAAATAAATAAAAAAAGTCTAAAAAGAGATAATGAATTCAGCCGTCATATCTAAGAATTGGTAAACTGCAATATAATAAACTATTTGCTTTTGGGTTTAAAACCGTTTAGTTTCTCTTTCCATATTAAATCACCAAGATTATATCTATTATAGCTAATCATATAGTATATTTTGATTATATAGGTAATTCTGAGTGACTGCATGATGCAGCCGTCTCACCTGAGTGCACAAATACACCCACAGTTGACGTCAGAAGCCTCAAATGACCCATGTGCACGAGTTGCTATGCAGTGATATGCCTTAGACACTTAATGCAGGCTAGGGAAGATGCACCATAATAGCTCTTGAAGGTCAATTCAAAATATTTTCAGATTTAATCAATTTTTTTGAGTTTTAAAATGTTTACCACTTCAATACAGTGTACTGATAATGAGGTACTGACAGTCATTAGTGATGGGCACTGATTGGCATCTGGTTAGGGCACTGACAGGCGTTACTGATGGGCACTTTGATAAGCACCTTGGGCACTAACTGGCATTTTTAAAGGGTACTGACTGGCATCTGATGAACACTGATTTGCAGCTGTGGTGGGCACCTCTAATGAGGGCTGCGCTGATTATCAGCGCAGACTCCTCCCTATTAGCGCGAACAGAGGAAATCCATTTACTGGCACTTCCTGGTTACACGCTGTGATCAGCTACTATTGTTTACAGCTGATCACATGGTAAAGAGCCTACATCATAGGCTCTTTACCATGGCCGGAGTTGCGATGTGTCAGAGTTACACACCACCGATAGACGCGCTACGTCATCGGATGTCCAATCTGGATAAGGCAAACCACTGGAAGTGGTTAAACTGAGGACTTTATTACCTGCACATTTACCAAACATGTTTTACAAATAATAATTTAAAGGAACTCTACGGTAACGGCATACACCAACATTACACGTATGTAGGTTGCACCTTATTTTTTTTACAAACTGACACCTGAAAGTTGATGAGCTTTAAAGAGAACCATTTATTTTAAAAGACTGTGGAGTGGAATACTTGTGAATGCATAGAATAAAGTATACCAGTGTGTGAATGGGCCATGTCCAAGAAGTCCCATCTCACCTGGCTGAAGGCCTTCAATGTGTCCATTGACAATAAGTCAGCCTCCAACAAAGCTCTTGGGTGTCCTGATAGTATTGAGTATTGTGATGGACTTTTTACCTATATGTCAGTTTAATCCTCCCTGCTTGTTTAAGGCTGTTAATTGTAATTACTCTTCTGCAGCTAGCCCTGTTTCAAATGCATTGTGATGGACTTTTTACCTATATGCTTCAGTTTAATCCTCCCTGCTTGTTTAAGGCTGTTAATTGTAATTACTCTTCTGCAGCCAGCCCTGTTTCAAATGCATTGTGATGGACTTTTTACCTATATGCTTCAGTTTAATCCTCCCTGCTTGTTTAAGGCTGTTAATTGTAATTACTCTTCTGCAGCTAGCCCTGTTTCAAATGTTAATTGTTCTAGCCCTGTGTTTACTGGTTACTGTGATTAGATAAGTGGCTTGTGTTAATTATGGTGATTGCTTCCTTGTGATAATTATCTCTCTATATGCGGTGCCGAGCCGGCTAGCTACTGAGTAGTTCAAAGAAATATCTTTATTTCAAAGGAGCTGTATTGAAGACCCCCCACTGTGTGAGGGGGGGCGGAGATTTGTCATTGTAACAGTTGTAACCACATATAAACTCTGGTTTCTTACTATTAAAACTCTGTGTTATACCAGCATTAAGCCTTGGCTCATGTATGGGTGCTGCTGTGATTTCTTTTATGGGAAGAAGGGAACGTTGACGGGGATATCATACCGATACCGTCACAAGTATTGTCCCAAATTTTTCACAGTGGAATATAGCAAGTTTGGTCTCCGGGGGGGGGGGGATGATTTGTTATATGCAGCATAGCCAGTTGGCTAATACTTTCTAAAATATTTTAATATAATTGAGAGAAATTGGTCTCTGACTGGTTAGGGGGGACGGATATATGGGAATGAAAGTCCGAAGACAATTTTAATGATTTTGGTTCTGTCTGTCTGGAAATGCTTGTGTCAAGTCTCTAATTGGTGTATTTATTTTCTAAAATAAGACTCTTTACTATCTGGTTATTTTGGCCCTGTGGCCATGTTTGAAAAGAATACCACTTGTATAACATTTGTGAGCCATTCACAGATTGAGTCGTTTGTCATCTGTACTGGCATTCATGGTGAGTGAGTGAGAAACTTATATAGCGCAACACATGCGAACTGAATCGCCTCTGGGCGCTGTATCCATTCCATGAGAAAAACCCTTTGACCTGAAGGCCAAGTGGTTCAACTCCAATCGGATGGTGGTTGGTAGAGCGTTCCACAGTCGAGGTCCCTGGACTGCAAATCTTCGATCTCCTTTGAACTTGTATCTGGCTTTGGGTATCTTTAATAGATTTTGATTGGTGGATCGCAGAACGCGATTGGGGTTGTGAGCTTTTATTTTTTGGCATAGATATTGGGGGGCGTTTCCTTAAATACACTTATGCATTAGGCAGAGTGCCTTGAAAGTGGTTCTGTCGTTTACTGGCAACCAATGAAGGGATCTCAGTGAAGGTGAGATTGATTCCCATGTTTTTTTGCCGGTCACTAATCGAGCGGCCGTGTTTTGAACGACTTGCAGACGAGTGATTTGGTATTTGGGGAGTCCGAAATAGAGGGCATTTGCATAGTCAAGTCTGGAATTGATAATTGTTCCGACCACGACTGGAATGTCTTCTTTCAGGATAAAGGGGGTGAGTCTGCGTAGTAGGCGCAGCAGATGGTGCGATCCGCTGATTACTGACCCTATTTGTGCATCCATTGTCATGTCGGTGTCGAAAATGACTCAGACTTTTGACTTTGGTGCTAGGGGTGATCGTTTTACCCAGAATGGGTGGGGGTGTCCATGTTGTCACGGGATGATTTTTTCGGTTGGCGTGAAACAGGAGAAGTTCTGTTTTCGAACCGTTGAGCTTAAGATAACTCTTTGTCATCCAGTTTTCTATCAACGTAAGGCATTTCTCTAGTCCGAGATAATGATCCTTTTTGTTGCATATGCGAAAATACAGTTGTGTGTCATCTGCATAAGAGTGGTAAAGTAACTTCTGGTTACTGATGATTTAAAAAAGAGGGCAGAGATGGATATTAAACAGTACGGATGACAAAGGGGATCCCTGAGGGACTCTGCATGACACCGTGCGTTTTTCAGAAGTGAAAGGCCCCAGTTTCACCATTTGTGATCGGTTTTCCAAGAAGGTGGAGAACCAAGCTAAATCACATTCCGCGACTCTGGCCACTTCAGCTAGCCGAGTCAGTAGTAATACATGGTTTACAGTTTTAAAAGCAGCGCTAAGGTCCAACAGTACCAGAAGACAGGATTCTCCCTCGTCTGCCGCCTCTAAGGGCGTCATCCCATATTTTGAGCAGCGCTGTTTCTGTTCCGTGACGGGACGGATTCCCGATTTGAAACGGATCGAGTAATTTATGGGTGTCTAAATGATTTTCTAGCTGTTGTACAACGTCTTTCTCCATTACCTTGGAGAAGACATTTAGGCCTGTTATGGGTCGACGGTTGTTTGGGTCTTTGGGGTCGAGGGTAGTTTTTTTTTAGAATTGGTTTTATTATACCTTGTTTCAGCAATGTGGGCACCGTGCCCTCCTTGAATGATTGGTTTATGAGCTGCGTGATAGCAGGTGCCAATATATCGGCACATTCTTTCAGCAGTTTAGTGGTGATGATATCATTGGGCGCTGTGCTGTTTCGCAGAGTACCGATGATATTTTTAGTGGCATCGATGGAAATGAGTTTTAGAGTGAAATTAGTTGATTGCGGCGGTTTTATGTGGGTATTCAGTTTGTGATTTAGGGGGGGATTGATGAAGGTTCTATTTTGCTGAATACTTTAGGATTTTTTCAATTTTATTAATGAAATAATCCGATAATTCGTTGCAGAATTCTTGTGAATCAGAATTGGGGGCCTCTAAACAAGCTGGGTTCATAGTCTTGAGTGACCAGCTTGAAGAGTTCGCGGGGGCGGTTTAGGGCATTTGCGATGATGTTGGAAAAGTGATTTTTTTTTGGGCCATAAAGACTTCTTTGTGGTATTTCTTGGTTATTGACTTATAAATGGTGTGGTTTTCCTCTGAAAAGCTTATTTTCCAAGCAGCTTCCGCTCTTCTATGCTCTTGCTTTAGCAACGACAGCTGGTCATTAAACCAGCTGGAGTTGTTTTTCCGGATGCATGTTTTGCGTTTTGGTGCTACTAAGTTGGCTGACTGTAGTAGTGCCTTGTTGATGGCGTAAAGTGTTTCTGTGGCTGTTTGCTGTTGTTGGATTCTTTTTATTTTGTTCCCTAATGTAGTTTGGAAGAGTTCCAAGTGGAGCTTCTTCTGAGATCTAGTCCAGTGAGTTGTCACCGGTTTTATAGTTTTTTTTGAGGGGGCGTTTTTGGTAATTGTGAATTTAATAGCATGGTGATCTGTCCATGGTTGCGGCTCATTTTCCAGGACGTTGATTTCAAAGTCTTGTTTGAAAATGAGATTGAGCGTATGACCTGAGGTATGAGTAGGCCCATTTACTAGTTGCTGCAGACCTAATCCTTCCAGATGGTCAATGCAGGCGTCGGCGACGGGGTCCAGTGAGGAGTTGGCCCAGAGGTTGAAATCCCCAAGCAACAATTCTCCCAGTTTTCCCATATACCATGTTTGGTATATGGGTTTTGTAATGAGCTTTTGTTCAGTTTTCATGTGCATGACTTTAAGTGTTTCTTTTTGGAACTTAGGGAGAGAGAGAGGCCAGTGGGTGGTCAGAAAAAGTTGTAGAACTGATATCTGAAGTGGAAATCTGGAAACAAGTGGGTTCTCTTTGTTCAAAAAAGTAAACTATGGAGTAATTTCTACAGACTGAGAAGTAATAAGTATAGTCCCCATCTTGGGGATAAATAATTTTCCAAACCCCTATGAATTGATGGACAATCTGGCTCTTAGTATGTTAGTCCTTCTGGATTTATAATTTGGCGTGAGGCATAATAAACCATATGAAAGCTAAGATTTTGTAGTTGAGGGAAGGCCACCTAAATGTGCATTCTCCAGAGTTAATGCAGGAACATGAACCATTTTGAAGGGGAATACATGCCCCACACACATACTAGCAAGTGCATATAAAAGTCATTGCAAATAACCGTTAGAGGTAGTCTACCTCAAGCCTCGTACACACGCATGGTTTTCTCGGCCAGAAACGGCAAGAAAACTGCTGGCAGAGCTTTTTGCTGAGAAAACCGTTTGTGTGTGTGTTTTTTTGTCGAGAAAATTGCCTGGAATCTAAACGAGAAAAATAGAGAACCTGCTCTCTATTTTCTCATCGGATTCTCAATTTTCTTGTCGGGATTCTCATGTATGAGACGGGAGCGCTCCTTCTGGTAAAACTAGTGTTAGTAATGGAGATGGCACATTCGTCACGCTGTAACGTACTGAAAAGCACGAGGCTGAAAAGCGCGAATCGTCTCTCACCAAACTTTAATTAACACGCAGTAACACAAGATTAACAAAAGCAGCCCAAGGGGTGGTGCCATTGGAATCGAACTTCCCAGTTATACTGCCTTCGTACGTGTTGTATGTTGCCCGTGTGTACAAGGCTTAAGTAAATGCAGAGGTCTAGGTATGGAAGTAGATGGGGGGGGGGGAGGATGGGACAGAGTGTCAGAAAAGGAAAGGACACGGATGGAAAGACAAATTAATAGAAGTGGCAGGTGAATTGGGACGTGAAGTAGATTGAACTGGGTATGAATATGTGGGTGAAAGCAAGGCATGGGACTGAGAGGGTGGTAGAGATATTAGGCAGTCGGCAACACCACCAAGGGAAAGGGGGAATGAACTGGGTGTAAAGTAAATGTATTATTTTAAACTACATGTGAATAGTATTTGGCAGCAATTTTAATAAATGACCGGAGAAGCAACGTTATGACAGTATTCTGCAAACAAAATGCAGTTTTGGACTTTCTCAGTTAATATATGTATTTGTCAAAGCTTGCGCTGATTTATCTAATTTTAACAATTCCACTTTTCAAGCGCAGCCTTTTCTTTCTAGTGTGGGAAATAATTTGTTTAGACCATTGTTATCTTGTTTCATATTATTTAGCTGTCTTTGTGTGAAGGGCAGTTTACACTTTGAGTCTGCCTTTTATAGAAGGTGGTTTAGAGAAACGCACATATCTTGTTCACTTGGTCTGGTGGGTCCCCCAACAGTGTAGGGCTGCCATTGAGATATAGGATAGAGAGTCGTCATCTCTGCATTCTGTGGGGGCGCTGGGCACTCTGCCTTTCTCTGGACTGAGCATGGTTACATCGTTAATTTGGTTGAAAAAACGTCCATCTAGTTCAACCAACAAAAAAAAAAAAAAACTCAAATAGAAAACACCCTTATACAGTACATTATCCAATACCCACATTTGATCCAGAGGAAGGCAAACCCCCCCCCCCCCCCCCCCGAATAAAGCAGTGTGTATTCCTGGTGGTTTTCATCCAAGCTTTGCTTGGGTAAAAGGGAGGGCGAGTGTTGAATGCCTGCTGATTTGATCTTTCAGTAGGCATAGAGTGAATAATGTGGTGTATCCAGGTTCGGTTGCCTGATGGGAAGACAGTACCTCTGCTGCATGTCTCAAACCTGTACATTCTCTGGAGGCCACAGGAACTTTCTGGATGCCACTAGGTATGGAATGGAGCTTTGATGTGGAGCAAGCTGGTTCTGATCATGCCACATAAAGACCCTCATCTCCTCCTGTTTGCGATAGAAATCGGGCTGAAAAGGTAGTATGACCCAATAGCTCAGAAAAAGCACATCTTTACTCTTTCATGCATTGGTAAGAGTTCCGACAATGCAGTTTATTTATGGATTGACTTTGTTTTTAATTTTTTCCAGTGGTTGAATGCAATGGGCATGAGATAAACATAATAAATATAAGGTGAAGACATAGGTGGTGCTACGCAGGGAGAAACAATGTGCATAGAAACAAACACTGTGGGGAAAAAAAGTCTAATTGTCTATTAAAAAAAACAAAATAAAAACTACACCTGCAAAACTGAGCCTCCTTTTCTACATTTTAAGACGTTTATTGATGCCAATATAATGTTAATAAAAAGCACTTCATGAAAATTTATTTTGTATGTAACCATTTGCACCAGTGCACTAAATAAACACTGTCTATTTTAATTTGTGCAGCATATTAAATCATCGTAAGGAAAATGCCACCCACAAGAAAATGTGTTTATTTTGTGGTTGTCTCTGAACCAGGTTACTTTGTCACAGGCATTTGTAGAAACAATTCTGTTAGACCAGGATCTTTGCCAGTATACGTTTATAATTTTCTGACTCACTGTCAAGTAAAGATCAAACCACTTACTGTGTAATAAGCAAACTTCCGGTAATTCTTATGTTGTGATATAAAGAAAAATTCAGCGCTGGAATAATAAACACAAAAAACAAAAGATTGCAAGCCAGCACTCAGGATAAATTCAAATAAAAAGTCCCAGAGTCAAATAGTGAAAAAATAGTGCAGCGCAAATAAAATCTAAGACAATATAATAATAATTTAAATATTGAAGAAAGTCCATATAGTGCACAAGTGAAAAATCCAAATAGTGCTCCAATGTAAAGTGATTGAGTGCAGTAAATCAGAAATTCTGTGATCCACAGGTAAAGAATCCTCCACCGATTAACTAAATAGATAGTTGGCCTCTCACCTCAGCCATTCGACCATGGCTAGGTCACAAAGCGTTTTACACCTCCCAGGTGTGAGCAAGAAACCTTTAAATCCCAATAGGCAGACAGCTACCAGCAACTCAGCTCAGCCAATATCCAGGTCAGCAGGAGGGTATATGTGAATGAGAGAGGAAACAGACTAGTGCTCTCTGTCTGATATAACTAGATATTTATTGAAAAACAGGTAACAACTTACAATTAGTGGCACTCAAAGCCGAGTGTGAAGCATCAATAGCGTATATCAGAGCTGCAGGCTTCCGATTCTATGATCTGTTCACACACCAGCATGTGAGACGGCGAGCGCGGGTGACGTCACGTAGCTCCTCCTGGGAGGTGTAAAACGCTTTGTGACCTAGCCATGGTCGAATGGCTGAGGTGAGAGGCCAACTATCTATTTAGTTAATCGGTGGAGGATTCTTTACCTGTGGATCACAGAATTTCTGATTTACTGCACTCAATCACTTTACATTGGAGCACTATTTGGATTTTTCACTTGTGCACTATATGGACTTTCTTCAATTCTTATGTTGTCCCTGGTTGCTGTAACTGAGTACGAGTGTCTTAAAACGCAGTTGAACGCCAAGTACTACATTTATTTGACCTATTAGTCACCTGGGATTTATGACTGTGTAGAATTTACTGTAAACTCTTTTCTTTCTGTTCAGGAGGAGGACGATGTCCTGGAAGAAAATTTGGACAAGGATGAAGCCATTCAGCCTCAAGTTGGGGAATTGTTTGGGGAAAAACTACTCACCACAGAATATCTGGGAGTAAGTCAAGATATTTCCTCTTCACTGTCTGTCAGATGCCTCTGAAAAGTGATCTGAGTGCAGATCAATTTTCAGAGGAGCAGCAGTCTTTGATGCATGTAAACAAGCCCTAAATGATTGCTATGTGCAACTTTTTGTGTTTTTTTTTTTGTTTTGTTTTTCATACATCAGATTATTTTTTATTTATTTGCTTGTACTACAAGCTGAGCAAATAAAGCAGAAATTGCAGATACAAAGTAATGCATAAAGGCCCTACAGCCATTTAAAGCTTTTTTTTTTTTTAACATTACATTTTTTATTTAGTTATCAGAACATAAAATAACAAGTAAAGACATTAAGAAAAGTATAACCGGATTCACACCATTACAGTTGAGTAGTATAGCAAATGCTTTTTTGATAAATACATTAAGTCAGTATAATAATCATGAATAATCCTTCAAATTAATTTCTTTAAATTCAGTTTCTAGCTAGTAAACCTCCAAGAATAAACCTATTCACCCCTAGGGGAGCAAACTGTGAACAGGTCTATTCTAACATGAATAAAGAAAAGAGAGAATAAGATGTCATCAAGTAAATCCATGTATTCTAGCGAGTCAAACCAAATCAATCAGGAAATGAAATCAGCATAAGTCTCTGCAAGGAATAAGTGATACCAACAGGCTACCTGGTGGTAGTTAAGAATGAGCGTACAAGTCTTTTAGTGCTGTAGATGCTTTAGGATGCATGATCCATACATGCCAGTGCTTCTTAAAGTGAATTACGTTATAATTTTTAAGTGCTAACAGTAATTCGTAGTATGCCTGGGTGTTGACGCCAAGAATGGCATCACACAGGTTAGGGGCCTCAATTGATTTCCTCATTTTCGTTCTGGTCTAGCCGCTAGAAGAATATTCGCCACTAATATTCTGTATTGAAATGGGAAAGTGTCATGGTTGATCCCTAAAAGGGCCATAGCAGGTGATAGTTTTAACAAGTTGCCTGTGAGAGAGGCAATAAAGGTGGATATCGAGTTCCAGAAACTGGTCAGATTTTTGCAATATTTAAAACTTTTTATTAATGGTTATAATAGACATTTATATTCTGGTAAATATGTTTTCAAATCGAAGTGCATTCATAATTCATTTTATCTCTGCAGATCATGACTCATACTCTTAAAGTAAAAAAGAGAATGTTTTCTGGTATACTACAGAGTGTTGATGAACCATTACAAAGACCGGTCACCCCCAGCCGTCATCGGGCTGTGTATACAATGTATGTACCCTTACACATTGTGTAATCATTTTCCTTTCTACCTGTATCAGTCTCAGTCTCTGCTGAGTAAGCTACTTTCATTAAAGAGTCACTGCCTCCTTGCCCTTTCAGATCAAAATGACTGTGACTTTGCAAAGGAACCCCCAACCAATTGATTCTCACCTTACTGACTCTCCCCAGCACTAAAATCTCTATTGTTTGCTGCTAGGGTCGTGATATCACTCTTTGTCATATGACGCTTCTGGTGCCTAGTGATTGACTGATAGAACCCAGCACAGTCACATGCCCTGAATAAGTGAGATGGCAGTGTCTCTCCTTTAAAGCCCTACAGCCCAACCTCCAGCCCAAGGGCCACATTCGGTCCTTTTTGGTATATGTCATGCTGCCCTCAGACCTCAGCAGTCTGTAGTGGGAACTTTGATTAGGGTGATAGCATTGATCTCCTGTCATTGAGCTTCCTGACATTCAGTAACTGCCTGCCAATATTGGAGGTACAGGCAGACAGCTACACAGACAGTCTGCAGGACCATGGCATTGCACCTGCTGATTGTGGATGCAATGTTTTGCAGACTCCTAACAAAAAATAAAAATAATAAATGCATATATTTATTTTTTTACCTGCAAAAAAGTGCATTTATTATTTTTTTGTAAAGGTGAACTCATGCTTTAAACTATTCCCCACCTCTCAATCCAAAACGAAAAAAAAAGTTAGGACACAGATGTACAGTATAGTGTATTGGGATGACACCCATTTTATACACAATCAGCTGTAACTTTGATTACCCACTTAATTATTGAGTATGTCCCCCTTTTGCCTCCAAAACAACCCTGGCCCATCAAGGCATGGATACTACTGTGTTTCCCCAAAAATAAGACCTACTGCGATTTTTGGGAAGGGCTGCAATATAAGCCCTACCCCAAAAATAAGCCCTAGTGTAGAGTGCTTGTGTGTATAGTGTATTCACTACTCTGTTGCAGTAGTGTATAGTGTAGACTGTGTGTTTCTGTGCGATACAATTGTCAAGTACTTCCGGCATAGCGCCACTCTGCAATCAGCTGATCTCCTGCTACTCTCCTCCCAGCTGTCAGCGGGGGATTTCGCCGCCCACACCCCCTCTACAGTGCTCGGAGCAGGGAGGAGAGGTTCAGCAGGCTATGGAAGTGGCGAGCTGCACTCAACTGATCTCCCCCTCTCTGAGATGACACTCTGTGCTGGGGGTTAATAGTGCGTCCGCTGACACCAGTGATGGGGGTTAATAATGCGTCCGTTGACACCATTACTGTTTTTGAAGTTTGCATGCGGCCGCCCATGGGATATGAAAACTTGCCTTGTGGCCCTCAGGTAATTTGAGTTTGAAACCCCTGTCTTAGATGGTAGGTTTGTTTGAGCAGTGTCATCCCTTTTCTCCTGTATCCTGTTTCTTAGAAAAGCCTCATTTGGTGTACTTTGCCAATATAGTCCTGCTTTATTTATATTACTTTTATATCCTTATACATTATGTGCAGTGTATTTCTATACCACTCACTGCAGACAACAAGCAATGTGTAACACACCTGTGACTAATGTTAATACTGACAATAGCAAATAGAACCACTCTGGTGCTAAAATGGGAACAAAGGTAGAGAGAACGGCTGTAGCAAACAATCATGTTTAATTTCCTGGGACAATTTAATCTTGTTGGCTACTATGGATATTGAATGTATTGCATTCATTTAAAGTAACTATCAAAAGAACAGTACAGGTTGCCATTGCAAACCTTCTTGTAAAACTGTTAGATGCTTTGCTATCATACTGATCTAACTTCCTGAGTTCTGGCCTAGAAGACGTACACAGATTTGACATGTTGTCTTCTCTTTGACATTGCTGCGAGCATGATAGTCAATGCTTTATGATCTTATGTTTGGGGTTTTCATCTCTTCATGAAAGCTGTTTACTGCTTTTATTCATTCATTTTCCCCTATACATTTTTTAGGCCAGAGAATGTGGCCTCACCCTTGATTCCATCAAACAACTTTAGAATTCTGAAAGAATCTTTAAATTCAGCAGTAAGACCTCCTACGCGATGTGGTAGCCGCCCTTCTACTGCTGATTACAGTGTGGCATCAGTGTGTAAGTAAAATTGATAACAAAATATGTTGAAACTTAACTTCAGCTAAAAAGTTTTTTGTGTTTTACTCAGCCCTGGTAGGCAACAAAATACAAGTGTGCCCTTAGAATTGATAAAACATAAGAATAGCTCATTTATAAAGAGAGCTACTGGAAATGTAAATGCCTATAGTTTCCAATCAGATTACTAGTCTGTCCTGTTTTAAAAATAAATTGGAACTTAATCTTTCTTTAGTATTGATTAGTCTGCATTTCATGAAATCTGCTTTGTACAGGTGCACTCTGAGTCTCACTGAAACACTAACATCTTTATGTTTTCGAGGAAGGAACACCACATACAATAATGACACGACACTAGTCTTTGGTCACCATAGCAAGAAGAAGCAATTGGTAAAATGTGAATGTTTAGTGTCACTGTTTACCATTCCACCAAGGACAAAACCATTCCGGTGTAAAACAGCTGTTTGGAGGCCTGTTGTCTTTTTTGTGTTGTTCATTATTGCAGACATCGCTGCCAGTGTCCGCTGTGTGACCCTGGAACCAGTGGAGCACATGTGCAGATGTTCAAAGAACTTTACTTTGACCAAAATCTTTTGTAGACCAACCAGGAAATCAGACTATTTTCCTGTATCTTTCACAGGAAACTAGCTGTGCATAGATACCCTACTTTGCTGTTTTTATTATTGCAAACAACCAGCATCTTCTGACGGCACAGTATGCAAGATCATTTCTAATAAACTAAAAAGATATTATAAATGGAGGTGAAATTAGATTTAATAGTAAATAAGTATGTCTGAATTTTCCAAATATTGTTATGGCTAAAGGGACATTATATTATTTATAATACATCATCGTATGGATTTAAAAACTTAAATTCACAGTGCATACTTACGGTACTTCACCCTTTTTCCCCTGGAACACAGTGGGGGTTATTTACGAAAGGCAAAGCCACTGCAGGTACAATTGGAAGTGCAGTCGCTGTAGATCTGAGAGGAAGATCTGAAATGAGGGGGAAGCTCTGCTGATTTTATCATCACATCACGTGCAAGCTAAAATTATGTTTATTTTCCTTGCATGTCCCCCTCAGATCTACAGCGACTGCACTTCCAAGTGCATCTGCAGTGCACTTTTGAAGTGCAAAGTGTATTTGCCTTTTGTAAATAATCCCCATTCTCTTTGAGATTGCTGTAAAACAAAAAGAAACCGCTCTCTTTAGGTATTTAGATCTGTTGAGCTGCCAAAGTAGACTGTAAGGTATGAGTCAAAACTGACCCCATTTCCCCCCCATCTACACTTTCGAGGTGGTAGTGAGGCTCCAGCATAGAAGATGAATAGAAATTCGTAGTGATTTCAGTTACAAAAACACATCAGTCTTTATTAACCGCTTGTCAACTATGTAGCACATATTCTATAGGAAAAGTAGGCCTTAGCGCCCAGCCGCCTCAGATATGCATTTACTCGGCCTGAGATTCTGTGCTGGAGTGTACTTCCTGCATGTTATACATAGAGATGACAACCACCGACTAGCCTTCGCAGGAAGGTGCACATTGAAGGGCAATGCATTACACAAACATACAAAAAATTCCCAGCACACTTGGCTAGCTGACCTTGTCTAACAATTCATATTAAAAACAGATTTTAGTTTTAGTTGCACACATTTGCAAATATATGTGGACGCCACAGTGCCTACGTCAAGATTCATCTGTATATTGTGGGCCTAACTCTATATTTTTAAGAGTCTCCAAGTTGGAGCATATATAGCTGGGGTCTCCAAACTGTTCAAACAAAGGGCCACTTTATTGTCCCTCAGACTTTAGGTGGGCCGGATTGTGGAGAGCAGGGGCAGAAAATGTCACGGGCCAAGCATCAGTGAGAATAAATATGGCCTCAGGGTTGGTGGGAAATTGGAGGCGTATTCCCCCTATTAATAGGAGGAATAGTATCCCATCATTGGTATCGGTGAAAGATATAGTGTCCTATTGTTGGTGTCAGTGGGAGGAATAGTGCCTAATATCGGTGGGAGGAATTGTGCCCCAAGGGCTGGATAAAGGCTAGCAAAGGGCAACCTCTGGGCCACAGTTTGGAGACCCCTGATATATAGCATTAGCTAAATTAAGGACAGGTTTGGGTTAGTCCTCTGCATTGTGTATGAAGGCTGTTGGGAACTGCAAGCACATATACTCCTATACTTGTATTGTCCGGATAAGACAGAGTTAGTGAAGTCAGGCTGCACATGCTCAGTTTGGTGTGTATTGCTAGAGCTTTTTTTGGGAGAGTGCATGTGATTGGCACAGGGCCAATCGGATCTGTCCAAACAGAGGGTCAGGGTCCTGCTTCCTGATAGGACAGCCAGTGCAGTATGAAAACTCCCCCTACAATCTTTAACCAAACACTGATGGAAGTCACAAGACTGCTAAATACTGCTGGTGAGAAAGGGTATTTGGCAGTTTATATTTACTAAAATGATTGCATTTCCATGTTCGGTGTACTATGGAAGACCAGATATAGTGAATGCAGGGTCCTAGGTTTAGTAACACCTTAAGATCTGTTTCCATGAGCTATACACCTCTTAGGTTCACTATACCAGTACTGAGCTACAGCCCCATCCTCAGCTGCAGTTCATAAAACTCTGTTCCAACGTAGATACCTCATTTCCAGTTCAAGAATTAGAAACCGCGGTACCCAGTTTTCCTTATTGTAAAGCAATAATGGTGTGTGTGTGTGTGACAATATGGTGAGGCTCTGCTCCCAATCCTTTTTACAAACCTTCAATGGGGCATTCACTTCAGGATTGATACTTCATTCTATATATAGTTGTGCTCATAAGTTTACATACTCTGTCAGAATTTATGGTTTCTTGGCCATTTTTCAGAGAATACGAACGATAAACACAAAAACTTTTCTTTCACTCATGGTTAGTGTTTGACTGAAGCCATTTATTGTCAATCAATTGTGTATACTCTTTTTAAATCATAATGATAACAGAAACTACCTAAATTACACGATCAAAAGTTTGCACACCCCAGTTCTGAATACCGTGCATGGCCCCCTTTACCATCAATGACAGCTTGAAGTCTTTTGTGTTATTTGTTTGGTGAGGCTCTTTCTCTTCTCATATGGTAAATCTGCCCATTCCGCTTGGCAAACAGCCTCCAGTTCCTGTAAATTCTTGGTTGGTCTTGCATGAACTACACATTTGAGATCTCCTCAGGGTATGTAAACTTATGAGCACAACTGTATGAGGCTGCTATTGTAGTGATACAAAAGTTATGAAACTGATATGCAACAGGATAGCAGGCATCCATAGGTTACTGACAATTTTAGCAATAGACTTGCAGAACACCTTGAAAAAAAACATCTATTATGTAACACTGACTTCCGTTCCTGAAGTTAGAGTTATCTTTCCCTATTGGCGTAGAACTGTAATAAGTCACTTACCACTAGAAGGGTGAGCTAGTGCTTTGACTTCAAGAACTGAATCCCGTACTTGCCTGTTGGATTGCCCAGGGTTTCAGGGCTCCTGGTTTGCTCTGCGCAATTGCTAAAGGAATGCTTAGGCATCTTTGGGTTCCTACAGTTTTGATACCTATATCCAACTTCCATCCTGAATGCAACAAGAGTTCTCTTATCGTCCATGGACGGACACAGCTCCTTAAATCTTGACAAGTGGGTTATGTTCCCTGTTTACAGGAGAGGACTAGGCAGAAACATGTTAAATAGTTAAATACATGTTACATTAACAGAGTTGAACAGCCCCGCCCAGGGGGCGGTCCCTCCAGACATAACCCTCCTCACTGCAGCTTGCAGCCTCAGTTTCGTTCTGCCTAGCAAAGGAGAAGGACGTATGGCTCCCTTTGGGCCCAGCGCCCTGAGGAGAAATTTTATTTTATTTTACTTTACTTTTTCTTGAAGAATCTTCTTTCAACTGTTGGCTGAGAGACAGGCTGGATATTATAGATCCTTGTAGTCTACTCAGTCCGACCAGCAAGCGTGGGCACACCTTTGCAAAGAGGCTTGGTCTGCCACGCCATACCTCATGACTCCTGAGGTGGCCGGTGAGCTTTGCTCCGAGGTCCACATATGACTGAGCTGTGGTGTTGTCTCAATCACAGTGGACCGGGCCGACAGCTACCTCCATTGCGGTTGTAGGTCTGTCAGGAATGCGTCAGCGAGTCCTCGCTCGGACGGGTAAGTACAGTCCCTCCTGCTTCGGTGGGTTGGTACAGCTGGGCATTCCTGGGGTTCGGGGGTCCCTTCCCCTTACTTCCCTGCTCCTTTCCCTTGCTGCATTGCTAACATTGCTGCTGTCAGGGGGGAGGGGGCCTTCCTGAGGGGACTGTGTTATCTGGCCTGTGTTTTCCTTTTTTGTATTGGGCTTTCCTGTGAGGTAAAAAGCCTTGTGATGAGCACAGATGTTTATGATTATACTTCAGCAGACGCTGACTGATTGGTGACACCTGTAATGGTTTTGCTTTTTATGCTGTATCTGTGACTTGTCCTTAAATAAAACAGCCCTAGGAGGCTTTTCCTGTTTAAACACAGGTCCCTGCAAAAGTTACCTCACGGTTCTTTTCCTCACAGGCAGCGCTGGGCAGTCTCCTCCTGAGGGAGTCCCCTGGTTACCCCTGGTCAGCGCAGCAAGTGGGTGAGGGGCCCTGAATAGGGCTCTAGGAGCTTTTGTCTATTTGTATGGACAGGTGTGCATATTATAATACACACTATGTAAATATTGGAGTCAGTATCTGGGTCCTTCCCCACATGCTGGTGGTGGCAGCAGGTGTTAGCACCTGTGATTCCCACAGAGTTTTTATTGTCTGTGGGTAGCCTACTTCAAGGTGGTACAGTATTCCCAGTTCCACACCCTGGTTTTCCAGTGGAACTACTGTCCAGGTGGTAAAAATCTCTTGTCTCTGAAATCATTAGATTCCTGTGCGCCACCTAGTCAGAGTCTCTCTGAGTTGGTGACAGAGATTCCCGACTCTTCGGTCCGGGAAGTTGTTCCTTCCTTCCAGTGGTCGGTGTTTACGACGAATGCCAGCTCACGGGTTGTGAACCTGGAGGTTCACAAAACTGGGGATCCATTTAGCTTATAGCTCAGTGGTAGTGTCAATGCCTTCCATACCCTTCTTAAAAAAAAAAAAAAAGGTCCAGTCGGCCCTGAGTCGCTGGACTTGCGTGGACCTATGACCACACCTCCTTGAATGTGTCTGGTCTCGGTAGCTACCCAGGGTCGGGCCTGGCTAGTGCCTGGTGGAAGACCGCCTGGGAATACCAGGTGCTGTCTACTGTTCATTGTCCTACTATTTTAGGCGATCAGGCTATGCTTCTCCTTGTGGTCGACCAATCTGGTTTCAGCCGGACAACGCCACGGCCGTGGCTTCAGTCTACCATCAGGTATGCCGGCAGGCAGACTACTGGAGTCGCCAGATGCTGGACCAGGGCGACTGGTCTTTGTGCTTGGGGTGTTTCGGCTCCCTTGCAGGAGGTGAGCCTCACATGGCATGGATCTCCTGGCAGCTTGTCTCCGCCGCAAGGGTGTCAGTTAGTGGCCAGGTCTAGTGATCTTGTACAGACGCGTCAGTCGCGCTGGTGGCCCTGTGGGGTCTGTATCGGTGATTTTTTGCCATTCCTCCATGGTAGTTGCTTCCTCGGCCGCTCCACAGAGTGGATGCTGAGGAGATCCCGATGATTCTAATCGCTCCAGATTACTCTCGGCGTCCTTGGTACGCTGATATCGGGCGCCTGGTAGCGGAGGCACCCTGGCGATTGCCAGGGCAGGAGGTTCCTGTCTCAAGGTCCCATACTTCCTCCTGTTGTACAGTCACTGACTTGCTTAACATGGTTATTGGAAGCCAGACTTTAGGTGACCAGGGTCTGTCTGACTCGGTCATCTCAACAGGGCACCGTAGTCTTCTTCCGGAGGATCTACCGTCGCACCTCTCTTGGTGCGAAGGGATGGAGTGACGTCCACGGGCGTACTTTCAATGTCCAGGGTCCTGCTGTTTTTAAAGCTTGGATTGGATCTAAAAATTGCTTAAAGCACCGTTTGGGGGCAGATTTCAGCCTTGGCTGTGTTCTTTTAGTGGCCTTTTTGCGGCCCGTTCCCTGGTGGGTCCCCTTTTTTTGTGTGCAAGGGGTTTGTCATATACTTTCCCCTCTTGGCCCATCTCTTCCCCCATGAGTTTTGACTCTGGTGCTCTCGGTTCTTCAGGAACCTTCCTTTTGGAAACATCAGAGAGATTTTCTCTTGACACTATCTCAGAAGGTGGCCCCTTTAGTGGCCTTTACCTCTGTTAGAGGGGTTTCTGAGTTGGCGGTCTTGTCTTGCAAGCCGCCATGCTTGATCCCCCATAAGGATTAGGTGATGGTGCGCCCGCGACCTTCCCTTCTTCCGAAGGAGGTTTCGGCCTTTCATACTTTAGGCGTGGTACGCGCTTTGCGGGTATACCAGCCTACTACGGCTCCATTTCGGAGCTTCTGACTCTCTTTTGTGTCGGTGTCTGGTCCACAAAAGGGCCTGGCGGTCTCGTCGACCACCATTTCTCGGTGGATCGGGCAGGCCGTCATACAGGCCTATGCTCCTAAGGGCGGGCCCCCCTTTCCGGTCACGGCACTTTCGACCAGGGCAATTGGTGCTTCCTGGGTTTTTTTTTTTATTTTTCCCGACATCATGCGTCGGTCTCACAGGTGTGCGAGGCGGCGATTTGCTCGTCCGTTCACGCTTTTTCCAGAATTTACATGGTTGCTGTGAGTGCATCTTATGATGTTTTTTTCAGCCGCTAGTTTTTGCCGGCGGCTGTTTAAAGTTGCACCTCCTCCGTTGAGGAGCTCTGCTTGTTTTGGGGTGAAGTTAAAATTGTTTTTACTGATATATTTCCCACCCCTCGTTTTTTGACACTGCTTGGGGACGTCCCACTTGTCAAGATTTAAGGAGCTGTGTCCGTCCATGGACGATAAGAGAAAATAGGATTTTTTGTACTCACCGTAAAATCCTTTTCTCTGAAGTCCATGGACGGACACAGCTCCCACCCCTCCTTTTTAGGTTTGTACTGCTTGTTACGAACTGAGGCTGCAAGCTGCAGTGAGGAGGGTTATGTCTGGAGGGACCGCCCCCTGGGCGGGGCTGTTCAACTCTGTTAATGTAACATGTATTTAACTATTTAACATGTTTCTGCCTAGTCCTCTCCTGTAAACAGGGAACATAACCCACTTGTCAAGATTTAAGGAGCTGTGTCCGTCCATGGACTTCAGAGAAAAGGATTTTACGGTGAGTACAAAAAATCCTATTTTTTTCCAGAATTGTTTTAATGGCACACATTTTTCTTCATATTCCTCTTATAGCTGTAGATATAGAGTCCTCACAGGTCTTTTCACCATCAAGTCGGTCTGAGCAAAGAGGTCCTGTATCTCCACCTTCACCTCAGATCCTGGATTTGGGTATGGAGAAAAATAATGGACACATTAATAGGTAAATTATTTACAACTGATACATAGTGATTTTCACAGCAGTCGTTGAATGTGTAATAACCCTATGGTTGCTGTAGGCTCCTGCACAACATTTCTGTACTCTGTATTATTAAAGTAGAACTAAAGGTGAAAAAGTGTTGTTGTTTTGGATAGAGGGGAGAGGGATTAGAGTCCATGTCAGGTTTTTATTGCTGCCTCTGCTGCTGTTAGGGAGATGTAATCTATTTGTCATAGTGACCATTATTATCAAAAGTGAAAATGAAAGAAAATTCCAGGGTGTCTACTGAAAATGAACATGAATTCCACATTTTCCATGAATTTAAACCTTGTTACAACCCATTACAAAAAGTAATCCAAACCGTAATTACAACCTGACAGGCTATGGAAATTAATGAGACCTTCCATATGCTAAGCCAGCTTTATTTGCCAGCACAGGTCAGATTTGTAGTGAGACTTTGGCTGGCCATACATTATACCATTCTTTTTTTTAGATTTACCGAAACCACATAATATGAGGTCAGACCTAGACGCTTTAAATTTGTATGCAATCGGGCAGGCCCTTGTACTACATAGTTGAAGGTAAATCTATAGGAAATGGAGTGAGAAAATTGTATAATGTATGGCCAGCTTAAGGCCTCGTGCACACTGGATGTCACTTTTAACCTCCCTGGCGGTATAATTATTTCAGAATCGTCTTTTACTATTGCGTAGGCGCGTCACGAGAGTCACGGAGTTTCCGAAAGTAGCCGAACATGTAGAGCCACGAGTTAGCTCTACACGGCGCCTGCGCATTGACTAGGAGCTGTGTAGAGTTGACTGCGCAGGCGCCGTATAGAGCTGACTCGCAGCTGTACATGTTCGGCTACTTTCGGAAACTCGGTGAATCTCGTGATGCACCTACGCAATACAGGGGGGGGCCTTATCCGCCGGGGGGAACTTCTTCTAAAGGACATCACTCATCTGGGCGAACTCCCAGATTACATTGCGGCTCAGGATAGAGACGCCTACTCCTGCGGGAGTGAGTACCCCGGAAGCCAGATTGAAAATAGCGATAATAAGGTATGTACATGTTAGAAGTATAAAGAATTTGGTCTTATATAGATGTTATTTGGGTGATCCTCCGCTTTAAGAGGGAAGATTCAGGAAAAAAAATTTCCACAGCCCCCTGCGTATAACACGCAGGAACAGTTTACCCTCTATTTTCAGGATAAAAAGTGAGTGTTGTACGCCAATAAATACAGTACATATAAATATAGCAAATAATATAATAATACAAATTATTACCTTTCATTTTTTGATGACAAATTTCCCCACAAATCGCTCAATTCTGCAAGTGATTCTAATTTATTATCGCTGTTTTTTAGCTGCTCTAAAACCACTTTTGACATAAAGGTACACTTTTTAGTTGCTATAGACAATCTCCAGTTTCCGGGCAGAAAGAAACGTTTTTATTATATAAAAGTGCATGTAGGACACTGGGCAGACCACTAGGGACAAAGGGGGTGTGTGTTTTTTTTCATACAGTACTGTAATCTATAAGATTACAGTATACTGTATTTATTTACTTTTTTAAATTTGGCAGCGATCTCCGCCCCCGTGCGTCGTAAAGTCGCAGGGAACGGAGCTCGTCGGCACTGTGAATCGAGCGAGGAGGACACCGCTCGATCACACAGCGGGGAGGCATCGCAGGATCCAGGGACAAGGTAAGTAACTTATGCCTGTGGATACTGCGAGGCAATCCTGAGTCTGGCTCGGGGTTACCACTTTTGGTCCTTAAATTCCACCCCGAGCCAGACTCAGGATTACCGCTCAGGGGGTTAAGGGTATTTGAATTTGTTTTTTTTCTGCCTCTAAATGCCCCACCATGTTGGCCTATGTGTCCATACATTTTAAGTCAGAGGCATATACAGGCAGGAAAAATATAGAGCCGGGGCAATCAGGACAGTAGTGTTTTTTGCCGCAAAAAAAATACCAAACACATGCTGGAAATTCTTTCTCGATCTTGGGGTGCAGCTGTCAGAATTCAATGTCCTGGCCTCAATTGTGTGGGTGGAGGAATGTATTTTTCAAACAAAAAAAACTATGTATGGCCACCTTTACTGTCTGACTACTAACACGATTATGCTTTTGGGTCCTTTTGAATCAGATCCTGGATCTCACGCAGTCCAGAAGTTCAGAGTGTCAGCCCACGAAAATCCAAGACTCCTACTATTGCTCCTCAGTTTTCCCAGGCTGGACCACAACAAACCAGCCGGCCCAGCTCTGCTGGATCCTCCACCCGCAGCAGACAGAGTAAGATATGAGCTGATACGAGACTGCTTTATTGTTGTGACAATACAGTGAGCAGACAGGTTTACCTGTTCAGTGGTTGTGACTGTCGTTGGCTCACATCCACTGCACTGCAGAGCTTCAGGGTAACATGTGCTTCCTGATCTGTGATGTTATGTTAATACACGCGTTTCCGACTGAATGTACCACTTGGCAAATCATAAGTAGGATATTACATAGGGAAAGTCCTGAACACGTTACCAATATTAATGTCAGTGCTAGACAGGATGTAATCTGCACATGGTGAAGCAATGTTCGTAGCCACAGAGCAAGCTTAAGTTTCCCCTGGGGAATGAGGTGTCACCTGAAGCAATGACGTGGCAACAAACAATGTTTAAATCCTTTTTTCTTTTTTTTTTGTTTTGTTATTGAAAGTGCTATTGAACAGTTTGCACAATGTTTCTTAGAATTGATTGTTCTTTGTTCACAAATAACTGCAGGTGCCAGCAAGTAATTGGTAATTTAAAACTTTCTTCCATTGTAAAACTGCAAGTTCAGATCTCCTTTTTACCTTTGATCTCAAACAAATCGAGCACATAAACCAGTAATACATCTTTTACAATCTGTTACTATCTGTAAACTTTGTGTAAGCTGCCAATTTAGCTGATCACTATAAATTCTGCCAAAGACATCAAAGATATTTAAAGCCCAGCTCCAGACAAAACCTTTTGAAATGCAGAATCATTTTAGATACTGTAAAATTTGCTTTCCTGCATAAAAGAACAGGTATAAACCATGAAGGTATTATTAGAATATGGGCCTATGCAGAGAATCGGGACGATATCCATCTGTTCGAGGATTGTTTTACTTTATTAGGGGGACTTCCTGGTGTGCATTGATCTCAAGAATGCATATCTACATATTCTGATTGTTCCAGGCTCACCAACAGATTATGCAATTCGCAATGGAGCATCGCCACTACCAGTTTGTGGGCCTGTCCAGAGTGTTTACCATCGTGTTGGCTCTGATTCTAGGATTGTTGAGGACCCAGGTATCCCAATTGTGGGGTACTTGGACAACCTGCTTATGATGCCGCATACACATGACCGTTTTTAATGTCATGGAAAAAACGTTTTTCTCGACGTGATTCTTGTCAAGCCTGCCTTGCATACACACGATCATGAAACAAAATGCTCGAGCAAAGCGTGGTGACGTACGACGGCACTATAAGGGCAAGTTCAATTCAAATGGCACCACCCTTTGGGCGGGATTATGCAAATTTTCATTCTCATAACTTGCTTCTGAGCATGCATGTTTTTTCACCTGTCATTAAAGCCTACACACGACCATTTTTCACGATGTGAAAAACCTAGAGAAAAAATAGAGCAGGTTCTAAATTTTTAATGCCCATTTTTCTCGTTGAGAAAAATGCTCTGGAGCCTACACACGATCGTTTTTAACGACCAATTTAAAAAAATTGCATTTTTCTCGTCGTGAAAAACGGCTGTGTGTACGTGGCATTAGAGAGCATTCAGCTTAGAAGCTGACATCTAATGTTCAGCATGGTGCTGAACATTTAGAAGTCAGCCTCTGTTCAGATTCAGATTAGAATTTTCTCTTCCTGATTCACCTGTGGGTGTGGATTCTTGCTATACACTGTGAGACAGCTGATTGGAGGAAAGGCACACACATAGGCAGAGACTTGCAGAACTGTGCTGTGAATAGGCCAGCTCTCTGCTAATCTATTCATAGCACCCACCCTGACACAAAACTCAGGCTGGTTTTATCACAGTTGTCATGGGAACTTGTCCAAAGTTATCATGCTGATAACAGAAGAACAGAGCAGGAGAAAGCCAGGAGACTTGGGGCTTTTGAAGAGAGATAAGAAAAGACTGCAGATATGTGCCCAGCTCAAATTTCATGAATCGGGTTTACATCCACTTTAAGATCCATTCATGATTCGATCTGGAATGTGTTTGAAATGCATTCATATGAACTGCATGGAAGAATCTGAAAAGAGTAAGATTAGTAAAAGGAACAATAAATACAAATGGACAAAATGTTTCACAGAATAATGTCAAAAGCAATGTCAGTGTGCAGAACTGATCAAATTCTTTTGCTGCCAAAGCTGTTTTTGCATTTTTTGCCCAAAATAACTTTAAGCCTCAAGATTGCTTAAAACTCACAAAAGATTATATATTTTTTTTGAAAGAAGAGACCCTGGAAAAATGGTGGTAGTTCCAGTTTTTATGTCACCTGATAATAGGGCCACAATTTATAAAGCTCAAAATGCCCGTAAAAAAATATTTTAAAATAATTTTAAAGCACACAAACTCAATATATTGCCTAACTTTGTTGGCACAAAATATAAAAGATGAGGTTGCTCTGAGTAAATAGATACCCAACATGTCAAATTTTAAAATTGTGTGCACTCATAAAACGGTGACAAACTTTGATACCCTACACTTTTCATAGGCGGTGCTTGAAAAGCCTTTACAGAACATCCACTTAGAGTTAACCCTAAATAATTAACTTTTTGCTGTCACTTTGGCATGTGTGGGATATTGCACTTCATTAGTAGTATCTTCCATAGCCCCTGTGGCAAACAAACTGAGATGTGTTGTAATGCTTCCATGTTCTTACTAGTTAGGGGAGATCAGCGAACACACATTGGCTCGTCTCCTTCCGCTCTATCCATAGGCACCCAGGTCCACAGATGGGAGCTCATACCCCGGGAAACATGGCGGGGACGCTCAAGGGGAGTGGAGGGTGAATGTACTAGAGGTGTGTGGAAGTGATCAGCCAGCTGTACAGCAGCTACCTGATCGCTTATATTTGACAGTCAGCTTGTCAGATTTACACAAATTTCTGGCAGCTGAAAGTGTGTTCCGACAGCATATGGTATGTGGCTGTAGCAATAAAACTAAGTGTGCAAAGTCTGGGTACATGTTCACTTTAAGTATTTACATATTTTGTGCAAGCAGTAAAAGCACATTGAGTCACCACTCCTTTTTCCTTTTCCTTCTGTGGAAGTGCAACCTAATGTAGGGTAAAAGTAAAATGCATGCTTTACTGTACTGCTAAAGCTCCTTTATTGCTTGTTAAGAATATGTCCATAGTAGGGCCGAAACAACTAATCGATTAATCGACAACTAATCAATTATGAAATTAATCGATTACAATTTTCATAATCGATTAATCGGTCAGTAACATAATGGGGTTAAAAAAAAACTAAAATTAGCCCTTTATAGTACAAAAAAAGCAAATCGCTACTGTAAATATTACAGTCACTGTCCCACAGTAAAAAAAAATGAACCCCTTACAGTAGCGATTATTTGCTCTTTTTGTACTTATTTTTGTTTTTTTAATTCTGTTACTAAACATCTCAGGCCTGGGTCACACCTGTTTTTTGGTGCTTTTTTGCAGAAACACACTACAGTTCATTTACATGTTTTCCTATGGGACACGTTCACATCCATGATTTTTTTTCAGCTGCTGCGTATTTGGAAGGGGCAAGGGCTTTTTTTTACGCAAAACGGTGCTATTTTTTATTTTTTTTTGTTCAATATACTTCAATGGAGAAGCTGCAGAAAAGCATGTAATGTGTTTTTGCGGCAATTTGTGTTTTGTAATCTGCCCAACAACAAATTGGCCCAAGGCTATTATCCGATTAATCGAAACAATAATCGGCCAACTAATCGATTATGAAAATAATCGTTAGTTGCAGCCCTAGTCCATAGTCTTGGCAAATGTGCATTTTTAAACCTGTGATGAACCTGTGCTTGGAGTATGCACAGTAAAATTCTGAGTATTCACTAAGGTTCCTTTCACACAGGTGGTCAGGGAGTGATAAACACAGGCTCGTTTTTACCACCCCAACCACCCACCTACTAGCAAACATGATGCTGCTCAGAGCAGTACACATTGCCAAGATGCTTTGTGGTGTGGCAATTTTAACACTACTTGCATGTCTGCCAGGCAGCACTGCTGGATCGTAGTTTCAGCACAGTATCACAATGTAAAATGTCTGCTTCACCTATAAAAAAAAGAAATGTTAAAAAAAAACAGCCTGCTAACCTCCTTTCACCACCCTCTGAAAGGCGATCCCCCACTTTTAGGCTCTGTTCACATCTATACAGGTAAAAGGGTGTGCACGCGTTTTTTCGTGTGTGGTTTAGGGCAAAACACGACACATACACATTACATAACCAAAGTCCATAAGCTTTTTTTTTTTTCTTTTTTTTTTTTGCCACACCAAAATACATGGCACTTTGTTACCATGCATTCTTGTGAACACCAAAAGGGTGCAGGCATGGTTAAAATAACAGATATCTTACTGCAAAGGCACTTATATGATTTTATTATAATATGTGAAGTACTTAAATTTTTTCATAAAAAATAAATAAATGATGTATATTTTAATATATAACCTCAATACTTATTTTATCTCTTTTTTTCCAGGCAGCCAGTCCTACAGAAAGTGAGAAGTGGCAAAATTGTGCTTATCAACAAGGATTCCCTAATGTAATAAAGACAGCAGAACTATGTTTATCCATACTTTATGCCCTATTGGCAAGAACCTCTTCGGATCTGCTACCTGAGTGCCAGTGAGAACACCTATAAACACAAAATTTGGGTGCTTATTGCGAAAGAAACCTTTTTGTAGCCCAGAGATGTACAGTGACGTATACAGAAGACTGACAATTATCATTCATTACCTAAAAGGCTTGCAGGTTTTGGTATGACTAGAAACAATATGTGGCAACCAATAACAGACTTTAACAAGTACCGCATTTGTTCTTTTGGTTGGATCATGCTCTGGATGTTTGCCTTTTGCTGTAGATTTTCTGTTGGTTTAATTATTTATTTATTTGTGTATATGAACTGTTTGAGTCGTAATGACTTGATTCTAATCCAGCTTTGTATTTTGTACTAAAACGTACTTTGATGTGTTTCACCTTGATTAAAAATAGGAGAGGATGTTGATCAATTTTTTATGCAGGTTCATTTCCTGTGCTGGATGAATGTTTTTCATTGATTTAAATGGAAAATAATGCATTCAGCCACTAGATGTCGCTATATATTGTAGGTATACGATTGTTCGCTCCATCTAGCAGCCAAATGCAGTATTTACCATTTTTTAAATCAATGAAAAAAACAAATCCAGTAGTGACTATAGATCCAACCACTGCCTGCTGTCAATCTCAAAAAGCCCACCCAGCTTCAAAATTCCTCGGTCACAGCTGCAGGAGCGAGCTTAGCTGCAGTAAGGACATATAGACCCTCTAGGCTCATTTTATTGCTAAAATATATGGACTATTTATAAGGGCTCTACAACAGAAATTGTATTATAGTATTCTTTGCACTATACAAAATCTATACATTTTAAATAGCAGCTTAGAAATATTCATACTAATAAATCTTGGGTAATCTATTGTTTCACTATCTTTTCCAAACCTTTATTCTATATGTTTCAGAAAATGATAAAAGGGCATAACATTAAGACACAATTAAAACTAGGGTTGTCCCGATACCGATACTGAGCATTTGCGCGAGTACTTGTACTCGCGCAAATGCTCCCGATACTTTCCCCCCCCCGAGAGCGGGTGGAGAGGGGGCGGAGAGCGGAGCAGAGCAGTCCTCGGGTATGGAGGAGAGCTGCTGCCGCCGCCTAGTCCCTAAAGAGAAAGCCAAGCCCCCCCGGCCGCTGCCGTCTAGTTGATTAGCGCTTGGGAAACATAACCGCTTTCATTTGAATAGCTGTGTTCCCTATCGCGTGTCGTCATATATAGCCCCTCCCCCTTGTCCGGGCACTTTGATAGACAGTCGGGTGAACTGTCTATCAAAGTGCTTGGGCAAGGGGGAGTGTCTATATATGAAGAGACACGGCGGGGAACACACAGCTATTCAAATGAAAGCCGTTATGTTCCCTGAGCGCTGATCAACTAGACGGTAGTGTGGGGGGCTTGGCTTTCTCTTTGGGGACACAAGGCTGCATTTGGGGACACAAGGCTGCATTTTAAAAAAAAGTATCGGTATCGGCGAGTACATGAAAAAAAAGTATCGGTACTTGTACTCGGTCCTAAAAAAGTGGTATCGGGACAACCCTAATTAAAACTTTCAGTAAATTCTAAACCAGCCAGAATCTTGTGTAAGTTAAAATCATTGTACATAAAGCCATCCGTGTTCTGATTATTCAATATATTCCCATTGCATACTTTCCTAGACAAGACCTGGAATAGGGGGATGTTGTAGCAGCTGCCAGCAGGTTAACCGGCATCCGCATAGATCAAGAGAAATTTCATTATCACATCATTAATGGTCCAAACATTTATTTACAACAATCACAAGGCCATGCAAAACCCCTACAACAAGCATGAGCTATGACTAAGCGCTGATACCCAGTGCGAAACGCGTCGGCTATCCACCCCACTGTCTGCTGTGACTTGTAGTGCTGTTTCCATTTTTTTTACAATTAAAAGCAACTTTTTAAGAATTTCGTGGAAGTGCGGCAGTCCAGTCTTTTCTCCGGTCTTAACAAGCATGTGAGGAAAGCATTTAAAAGGGGTTGTAAAGGTTTGTTTTTTATTTTCTAAATAGGTTCCTTTAAGCTAGTGCATTGTTGGTTCACGTACCTTTTCCTTCTATTTCCCTTCTAAATGTTTTTTCTTCTTCAAAGAACTGGTTTGTGGCATGCGCATATGTACCCTGACCACCCTCTCTATGGTAATTAATGATCATGGATTGCCAAAAGTGAGATCCAGCTGTTACTGTACACAAACAAAGGCTGCAGAGGCAGGATAAAGTAAAAGGAAAGGTTCTGAGCATCTTGGAGAGGACATAGGATGCAAAGGGCAAAATTAGAAGAGGGATGTGTAAAGGCAGTGTCAAAAAAAAGTGTGTGGAAGTAATCGGTGCCAACCAGTGAAAAAAAAACGGTCTAAAATCTGCAAGAATTGAAAGTGCTGGGACATGGTCATTTGGTGCCCAGGGCGAATAGATGGCAAACTGCGCACCCCCCCCCCCCCCCATGTAAACAAAGAGTCTGCTTTGCAGGGAAAAGAAAAAAAGTGGTCATTCCCTCTGTAAAGAGCCCTGTATTGATTATCAACACAGAGCTCTGAGCTGTGATTTGACACACCAGGTCAGCATGTCCCAGCCATGAATCATTGGCTGGGATCTGCTGACAGTCTCCTGCTCTGTCAAACCACAGGTGAGTAGGTGGGTGGGAGCATACGCCCGACACCCTGAAACAGGAAGCGTCATACGCCTGTAGCTGCCACCTCATAGCAGTATATGTACTGTATTGGGTTGGCAAGTGGTTAATTACCAATGGTATTTGTAATAAGCATCAAATAAAGCAGAAAACTGTGCTAATTATTCTAAAATAAACATGAACATCTAAAGCAGCCGCAAACTCTACTTGGAGATAAAACACAGTTTCAAAGCATAAATTCAGTTGTGCTTACTAATATTGAGTCATGCACCAGTGATAAAAACGTTTTTTGGCAACATCTGCCACCTTCACTTGAGTGATCCTGTGACAGTCACCTCCACCATAGATAAAGTGCTTGCTTACCAGATTGCACAGAACTCCTATCATGGAAGGTCAGTGACACCGGTGGCTCTAAACACAGCCAGGGCCTTTAACTGTCCTAGGAATCCCTTATGGTAAGTGGACCCAACATCCAGGAAACAATATCACAGATAGTCCCCAAAATACTAAGGCTTGCTAGCCATACTGTAAAAATCTTTAAAAACTTTAAGGTATAGCAAAAACGTGTAATCGCTTTGGGATCAAAACAAGCAGGCTGGCTAATCGCAGCTACCTGTCCTTCCAGGATCTGAGAAGCGCAGTGACGTCAGCACGTCGTTCCATCACCTGACGTCACTGCTCTTTTCGAAATCCTGGAACGACAGGTAGCTGCAATTAGCCAGCTGGCTTGTTTTGATCCTAATGTGATCACATGTGATAGGAGGTCCATACAATCTGGTAAGCAAGCATTTTATCTATGGTGGAGGTGACTGTCACAGGATCATGCAATATAAAGTGGCGGATGTTACCAAAGAACCTTTTTATCACATTGGGACTTTTTTTTTTGTATCACTGGTGTCCCAATTTGTAATATACAGTATGGAGGGAGGGGGGTTAATGTATTGCCATTGGCCACACATGCATTAACACCAACACTGGTGCCACCAATGCAACACAAAGGGATTCATTAACTGCCACTGGTCACTACTACTTCAGTGACCAATTGCAATACATTAACACCCCTCCATGCTGTATAGTCAGAAATTAAATACCATTGGTAATTGACCTCCCCTCAGCCACCTCCAACCTCTCCCAAAGAGTTAATTAAGCTGCAATCATCTGCTTACTTGTGCGATACACACTGCAGTCATGAAGTGCTTAGTTCCTCCTTCTCGGCTGCTCTTGGTCACAGCTCCTGCAGCAGCACTCTTTGATGCTCCTCTGAGTCCTCCCGTCTCCCATCTCCCATCGTCGCTGGCCTCTCGGTGAGTGACATCGGGCAGCCGGAGCTACAAAGTGCCTGTTTGGGGGGGGGAGTCTGAATATCTCCACTGACAGAAGCAAGTGATGACTGGCATGTTGGCTTGTGCCAAGTGCAGGTGCACACTCTGCACATTGTTGCAACTGCAGCTATTAGCGGCTAGTGTGTACAGTCACACATACAGCCAGACAGTTTTTATAAGCCCACTTCACCTGCGCCCCCCATCCCTGCAGTAAACGCTACCGCCCAGGGCATCCACCCCTGCCTTGTACCGGCCCTGAGAATTGGCATCATATATCGGCGATCGGCCGCCCTGATTTCTAAATATCGGCCAGAGGAAAACCCATATCTGTCGACCTCTAATTACAATGCAACTGTGGTATTTGTAACACCCTATTTTATGTGAGAATCTTAATGGTGTCCTTGCGTGTTTTGGCCCAGGATCAGCCCATACCAGGGAATCATGTTCCATTGTGTCTATACACATGGGGCCAGATTCACAAAGAGATACGACGGTGTATCTCGGGCTTACACTGCTCCTATCTATGCGTCTGATTCATAGAATCAGTTACGCATAGATATGGCTAAGATCCGACAGGTGTAACTGTGTTACACCGTCGGATCTTATTTTCAATTTAAAAATGGCGCCGGGGCGTTCCAGCTGATTTACGTTGGATAATATGTAAATCAGCGAGATACGCAAATTCACGAACGTACGCGGACCCGACGCAGTGTTCTTACGACGTTCCCGTAGCGGCTTTCCCGGGGGAAAATACTTACCCCTGCTTCTATGAGGCGCAGCCAATGTTAAGTATAGCCGTCGTTCCCGCGTCGCTTTTAAAATTTCTTACGTCGTTTGCGTACGCCGATTCAGAAAGACGCGTGTCGCAAGTTACGCTCACGTCGAAACCACTGACGTCCTAGTGACGTCAGTGGGAGCAATGCACGCAGGGAAATTCCGCGCATGCTCATTTAAAGCGGTGCGGGAACGCGCCTGATTTAAATAGTACACTCCCCCTAGCCACGGAATTTGAATTCCGCCGGGGGATTTACGATCCGCTGCCGCAAGTTTGGAGGTAAGTGGTTTGTGAATTACCCACTTGCCTCACAAACTTGCGGGAGCGGATCTTAAATCAGGTAGATCGAGCGGATCTAAAGATCCGCTGATCTACGTGAATCTGGCCCATGGAGTGCTACTTTCATATTGGTTGGTTACAAAGGCTCCGCTTGTAATATGTTGAGATTGCCTATTGCAGCATGTTTAATATTCTCAGATTCTTAAGTAAATGTATGTACAAACAAGGGTCTATCAAACATCTAAGGTATGCTCTCAGAGAATCAGATATCACTGGCCAAGTTTCTTAGCATTTGGTCAATAACCATTTCAGCACAAGTAAAAATGTATTTTACATGCTGTCTAGTTGTTTACATCTATCATTCATCAGAACATATGTTTATTACTGTGGCAGACTGTGAGATGGTAAGACTGTTTGCCCACTACAATAATGTAGCAGTGTGTTCTGATCTGTCAGTTTAATGTAAATTGATGGTAAGGTATCCTGCATGTTGGGGATCTTTACATCAAGTAAAGCAATACTACTAGTGGAACTTCTGGATTAAACACTATGGGCCAGATTCTCGTAGATCGGCGTAACTTTGTGTGGGCGTAACATATCCTATTTACGTTACGCCTCCGCAACTTTTACAGGCAAGTGCCGTATTCTCAAAAGAAAGTTGCGGCGGCGTAGCGTAAATAGGCCGGCCTAAGCCCGCCTAATTCAAATTGTGAGCGTGTGTTATGTAAAATAACCATGACCCGACGTGATTGACGTTTTTCACGAACGGCGCATGTGCCGTCTGTGGAAATCTCCCAGTGTGCATTGCTCCTAATACGCCGCAAGAACGTATTGGTTTTGACGTGACGTGTCCAGCCCCATTCACGGACGAGTTGCGCAAACGACGTAAAATTTTCAAATTTTGTCGCGGGAACGATGGCCATACTTAACATTGGTACGCTGCACTTACGCCACCATATAGCAGGGGTAACTTTACGCCGGGAAAAGCCTAACCTAAACGGCGTATCTGTACTGCGTCAGCCGGGCGTACGTTCGTGAAGTCGCATATCTAGCTGATTTACATATTTTGACGCGTAAATCAACGTACACGCCCCTAGCGGCCAGCATAAATATGCAGTTACGATCCGACGGCGTAAGAGACTTACGCCGGTCGGATCTAATAGAAATCTATGCGTAACTGATTCTAAGAATCGGGTGCATAGATACGACCGGCCAGACTCAGAGATACGACGGCGTATCTCTTTTGAGAATCTGGCCCTATTTTGGGAAAAATCTTCTTAAGAAAATCAACAAAAGCAAAGAATTCCAGTTAACTGCCTGCCCAGATCAAGAAGATATCACCAATATAACACATCTAGCAGGAAGGATAAACGTCATGTTTTTTTTCTGAAAGTCTACAAACAAGTTTGCTAATGAGTGGGGTCATCTGAGCTGCCCATAGCAGTACCATATATCTGTGCATATGTTTCCCTATCAAATGCAATATAATCATTCTCCAGTAGGACATTCCAATAAATGTATGTGAGAAAAGTCCCTTGAACTGGATTCAGGTCTAAAATGACATACCACCTGTAGGCCTGCTGCCTTAGGTACGCAGAAGTATAAGGAAAAGTTTACAATTTTTAACACACGTTCCAGGCATTAACATGCATTCCAGATATAAAGACAAAGGCCCAGATTCTCAAAGAAGTTACGCCGGCGTATCTCGAGATGCGCGGCTTAAGTGTAAATATGCGCCGTACCCACAGAACCAGATACGCCTGAAAATAGGCTTCTTCCGACCGGCGTAACTTTTCTACGCCGGCGTAGTGTAGGCGCATATTTAAATATGCAAATGAGGGAAATGTGCCAATTCCCGAACGTACGTCCACCTGACGCAGGCTACGCGCGGTACGCGTAAGCTGTACGTCCGGCCTAAACTTGCCCCTCATAAAGCAGGGGCAACTTTGCACCAGACGTGTGCAGGTCAGCTGGAGAGCAGTTTCAGCAGCACCGTTACGGACGAGCTGAGCAACCACACTTGCAGGACAAGACATCTGTATGCCAACATGCCAGGGGCATCCATGGTCATAGCACTACTAGTGTGCGCCCAGGCACGTAGGAGGAGGAGGGCACGGGAGAGGATATACCGAACGTGCATAAACATCTTTGGCATGGGGGATTCGGAGGTGTATCGCATCTTCAGATTCAACACTGATGCCATCCAGGTAATAGCCACAGCCCTGCATGATGACATCACCAGCCAGACACACCGCTCACATGCAGTGCAGCCACTGGTCAAGGTACTGGCAACACTGCATTTCCTCGCCAGTGGATCATTTCAGCGTACAAGTGGAGTCATGGCTGGGATGTCACAAACCAGCATGAGCAGATGTGTGCACCAGGTTGTCCCCGCAATCCTCAGACGCATGTCCCACCACATCATCAGACCCACCCAGGAGCACCTGCGGAATAAGGCAATGGCGGATTTTGTCAGAATTGCAGGATTCCCACGCACCGTGGGGGCCATTGATTGCACACGTGTGGCACTACAGCCCCCCCGTGACACAGAGCACATATACCGCAATTGTAAGCATTGGCATTCCATCAACGTACAGGTGATAGTCGATGCCCAAGGCATCATATGGCACGTCCGTGCCAAACACCCAGGGTCCAGCCACGACAGCTACAAATACCGTCAAAGCACCATCCCCACAGAATTTGAACAGAACGTGTACGGGAACAGCTGGCTGGTTGGTGAGTGACATGGGAGTCGGGCATGACTGTCCGACCCCATGATGCAGACATCACGAGGGGCACATGCACGACCAACATCCTCCTGTCTTTTCCCTTCCAGGTGACTCTGCATATGCATTTGGGCCTCATCTCATGACTCCATTCCGGAATCCCCAAACCACAGGAGAGGAAAACTACAATGCTGCACACATACGTACCCGTGGAGTGGTGGAATGCACCTTTGGCATCCTGAAGTCCCGTTTCCGATGCCTGGATAAGTCCGGGGGGACCCGGTTGTATTCCCCAAACTTTGTGTGCCAGATCATCGGGGCATGTTGCATTCTGCACAACTTTGCCGAGAGAAAGGGCCTGGAGATTAACATACGTGATGACCTGACCCCCCCAACCAGACATTCCCCCCCCCCTGCCCGAGGATACCCCGTCTGCTGAGGGAACAGCAGTCAGAAGTTGTCTCGTGGAACGTATCTTTGCACGTTAAACACACACATTCATCATGGCACAAGGAGAATGCACGCATGCACACCACTGTGGTCCCTAGCGCACACACCCCACATCCTCATCACATTGGATTAGCCCAAGTCCACCAAGCAGGACTTGGGAGCAGCAACGCCACGGCAAGGCTCCAATTATGTTGCTGACCATTCATACCACATTCACACGGCCGAGGGTGACACCCCTTTGCCGGAAGGAGTGTCACCCCCCCCCCCACATTCACACACCAGTCACACTAATTTGCACGCCTCACCGTGTGCATTATTACAAAAAAAAACTCTTAACCAGAGCAATAAAATAAAAAAGAAACTTAACCAGAGCAATAAAATAAAAAAGAAACTCTTAACCAGAGCAATAAAATAAAAAAGAAACTCTTAACCAGAGCAATAAAATAAAAAAGAAACTCTTAACCAGAGCATTAAAATAAAAAAGAAACTAAATTAGTTGCCCTGGCTGCTGCCACGACCACGGCTCCGCAACTGCCTGGTTGACGGTGGGGGGGGGGGGACATCAGGTGGAGGAGCATCCACCATGGATGGAGGCCTACCCTCTAACGCCACGGCTATGAAGGTCAGAATGATGTTGGTCTCTGCCTGCATCTGCCGTGAGCGTAACCCCTCCGCCTCAATGGCAGCTGTGTGGCCCTGGACGGCCTCCGACAGGGTCCGCACCTCTGCCACGAGGGTAGCCGTTGTATTGCCAGCCACATCATGCAGACCATCATTGATGTGTCCCCTGGAGTCCAGGCTGTCGGCCACTCTTCTCATGTCCTGGGCCATCTCACCCATATGGCGGGTCTGTGAGTCCTGGGCAGTAGTCAGGTTCACTGGCAGGTAGTCCGGAACCCCCCTGGTCTTCCTGGTTGCCTTCCTGGGGCCAGGAGAGGCTTCAGGCCTGGCATAGGGGGAGGGACTTGAGGGAGTGGGTGGGTTGGGGATGGAGCCAGAGGGATTTGAGGGAGTGGGTGGGTTGGGGATGGATCCAGAGGGACTTGAGGGAGTGGGTGGGTTGGGGATGGAGCCAGAGGGACTAGAGGATTGGAGGCTTGACGTCCGGGAAGGACCAGCCGAGATGGACGACTCCTCGAGATAGAGGGACACCTCCTCACCCAAATGTTCAGCAACATCCTGAATGACCTCATCACTGGAGGTCTGGCCACCACTCCCCTCCACCAATGCCTCTTGGCTTGTCAGGGGCAGAATCATCAGGGGATGGTGTGGGACGGGCAGAGGCACCAGATGGCCCCGCTCCCTCCTGGACATCTGCGGATGACACAAAACATTCACATGTTGGTGGACCCACACACTTGGCACATATTCCCCCCCCCCCCCCAACATGCTACACACCAGATAGTAGAAAAAACACACTTACCAGGCTGTCCTCAAGAGCGGCTCAACTGAGTCGTAGCCCTCAACTCCCTCTACTTGCACCCTAAAAAAGGCAGCGGGCAACCACCTGCTCGTCAGGAGTCAGACGGACCCTAGAGGCAGGTCCACCACCAGTGTCCCTGGCATGCCTCGTCATAAGGGCCATCTTCTCCTTCACCCTCCTGCGAAGATCGTTCATCTTCTTTGAGATGTGTTTGGGCCTCCTCACCTCATTGCCCACGGCATTGACTTGGTCGGTGATCCTCAAGGATCTCGTCCCTTCTGCCCTTAATGGTGTCCTTGCTACGTGCTCCATAGAGGCAATCGTAGTACCTCTCCATGGCAGCAAGGATAATGCCCTTCTCCTCTGGGGAGAAGGCTTTTTTTCTGGTCCCAGAACGCCGGGCAGACATGTCCATAATAAGATCGCAAAAGTATATTCACCAAACCAAACAGGTGTACTTTTGCACTCGACGGGCGCATGTCTGGGCGTATTTATGCCCTGGGCGTAAACAGTGGGCCGGCATAACTCAGGATTAACGCCAGGCGTAGTTGTGAGCATGCGCAGAGGGGCGCGGGACACACGATCACGTGACGGCGCATGCGCCGGTCTTTCGGCCATTCATTTGCATGGGGTCACGGTTCATTTAAATGGATCACGCCCACTTCCTTCCTACTTTGAATTACACCGACAATTTTACGATACGCTGGCGCAAAAATGCACGCTTTTGATTAGAGAATACGGAGCTTGCCTCTCTAAGTTACATCGGCATAACGCATCTGAGATGCGCTACACCGGCATAAAGATGCGCCGATCTACGAGAATCTGGGCCATAGTGCCCTGGGCACTATAAGCAGAGGAATGATGTGGTGAGCTCAGTGTGCTACAGCGAATTGTAGATGTGGCTAATTTACAGTAACATTGGAAGGGGCTGAAAGACTTATGGTTAAATGAAACCTGTGTGTTATGCACTTTTTACCCATAGCAGCAGACACTGAGTCTAGAGGTCAGGTATAAGTAACGCACAGAATATAGAGGTCAGAATTAAGTAACGCATAGAGTGCAGGGGTCAGGAATATCTAAAGTGCAGAGATAAGGAGTAAGTAAGGCACAAAGTGCACGGTTCAAGATTAAGTAATGGACTGTGGTCAGGTCAGAAGAAAGTAACACACCGTTTACAGTTGTAAGACGTAAGTAACACTCAGAGGTCAAGTAACACAGAGAGCGTAGAGGTCAGGACAGGGCCGGTGCAACGATTTTTGACACCCTAGGTGAAACCTAATTGGCTCCACCCCTGACTCCACTCCCTTTGCCCTGCCCATGTATACCCCCACCTTTTTAATAAAGTGCCCATCAAATGCAGCCTCACCAGTACCCTTTAATGCAGCCTCACCAGTGCCCATCAAATGCATCCTCACCAGCGCCCATCAATAAATGTTTGCTTGCTTCCATTCATTTCGGAGTCAGGACAACATATTGTAGGTCGCACGGTAACATATATACCATGTTTTTGGATGAACAAGTGATAAAAGATTTAGCATCATACATTTTAGATGTGATTTGAGATTTAAAGATAGTAAACTTTCTACCCTTTTATTTATTTAACTTCTATATTGCACATCGTTTAGGCTATGAAAGGATTTTTTCCTTGCTGTAGAACATGGACTTACTAAGGACAATTATTAACATTAGGGGCAATGTAAAGTGTGTCAAAGGAGAAGCCCCTCTATAAATTATTGAAGACAGATCTGGCAAAAGAGGCCCTATTCTTTATAACACCCCAAAGCTTATGAAAAATATTCTTGATGGCATAACGTTAAGTTGAAAAAGTGGTAAAAAAAAAAAACAACCATAGGTATTTTCAGATTAACTCATTAACAATGTATTCATATCATATGAACCCACGACAGGGGACTCTACTTCACATATTCTGGACATGTCCCAAAATAAACCTGTATTTGTCTGAGGTGCAAAAGATCACCCAGCATGGATTTCCTGATGTCGGAGGATCCTGCTTTCTTCTTGCTCCATTGCTCTGAAATTCCCCTTAAGACATATAAGAGATCAATACTTTGTCACATGCTTAATGCCTCCAAAGCCTGTATCTCATTGTGCTAAAAAGGACCCTAACCCACCTTCCATTGCAGTATGGCTCAACAAAGTCAGGAGTATTAATGCTTTGGAGGACCTAGTACCTACCACCCTAAACAGGAGAGAATGATTATACGAAAACATGGTCATATGTACATTAGACCACACTGAAATATTTAGTTTTGGAATTTCGTTTTCATCTGGAAAATACATTTTGTTATTGATTTCATTTTGTTAAAAAATGCATTTGTCCGAAAATCCGAATTATTTAAGGTCGAATCTGACATTGAAGGCTTATGGTGTCCGTCAAATGTTCTAAGAAGATTCGATGAAGCAGCTAAACTGTAAGATGACGCAATTGTACATTTCCGGTGGAATGTTCTGCCCACAAGCTATAGTAGAACTCTATTGTTGTAAGACTAGTAAAAACTATATTTATGAATTATTATTACTAGACAACCAACATTAGAATTCTTCTATAGCCTATGGGCCGAGCATTTGACCATAAATGTCCGTTTGTGGCGATCATATGTTTTTAGCCGCTTCGTTGAATCTTCATGTCTCTATAATGTCTAATCTTTTCTCTCTATGTCGAATAATCTTGGACTAAGGCCCCGTACACACGACCAAACATGTATGCTGAAACTGGTCCGCGGACCAGTTTCAGCATACATGTTCGGTCGTGTGTAGGCGCGAGCGGGCCGAATTCCAGCAAACATTTGCCCGCCGGGCCTTTTCCCAGCAGACAAATATTCCTGGACGTTTTTTAAAACCGTCCGCTGGAATCCTGCCCGCTCGGACATGTACGGTCGTCAGTACAGACCTACCGTACATGTCCGAGCGCCCGCCGTCCCTCGCATGCGTCGAATGACTTTGACGCATGCGTGGAAGCCTTTAAATGGCAGGCCCGCCCACGTCGCTGCGTCATCGCCGCGTCATCGTCGCGGCGACGACGCGGACACGCCCCGCGTATTGTTTAGGCGCGGACTTCTGTACGATGGTTAGTACAGCCATCGTACAGAAGCCCTCTGGCAGCCATGTACGGTGAAAACGGTCCGACAGACCGGTTTCATCGTACATGTTTGCTCGTTAGTACCCGGCCTAAGAGTTAGGTTTGGCACATTCGACCGTAGGTTTGATAGACACAGATCGCTATTGTCATCGTCATGTCGAGTCTTTTATTCATATCGAACTGTTGTCGCAATGAAACGAAAATAAAGCATGTTTTATGTGGAATCTTTCGGATTCTGCACCTTCGTTATCGTTTGTCAAAACGAACGCGAAAAATCCATGAAATTTGGGCGTAAATGCATTCGGACGAAAACAAATGCACATGTCTAATGTACGTATATTAGAATGAGGGCAGGGCCCTTCTGGAGGAGTGTTCTGGGGATTGAGGTCTTACCGCTATTCTTGCTGACAATTATGTGTGTCCCACCACCCTACTTCCCCTGTCTTAGTGGTGTGGGGGGTGGTTTTTTTATTTTATTAATTTACCACTCTATTTCCTCATCTATTTCCTACTTCTCTAGTGCTTCTAGGCATCCTTCTCCTTCCCATATCTCTTTTCCCCTCCTTTCTTTAACAAAAAAATGTGGATAATGGGAGTGTCCATCAGTGATTTCCACAACATTTGTTAGGGTTTGCACCAGATTTTCAATGAGAGTTTTCATTTGTCTTCTCTGGGTGCATGATGTTTTGCATATTCTGTATCTCTCACTGAGGCAATGTTATCTTTGTATTTAGAGAGATACCGCTCTCAATATGTGAATGGGTTTGTATCGTTCTGCTCTGATGGATACTTTATTCTATAAATAAAGAATTTTAAATCATATGAACCTACATCAGCAATATTTTGATCTAACCTAGCTGCATCATATCCCCTATCCAAAAACCATGACCTAAGGTGATACTCTTGCTCCAGGTAGTTGATTTGAGGGGTACACTTTGGTTTTAATCCAATAAATCGGTACTGACTTTCGCCACAGTGGATGATGGCAGCTGTCCAATCCAATACAGCCATTATGGTCTGTTTCCTTAAAATAAGTAGCAGTAAGGATAGAACCTTCTTTGATCATAATTCTTGAATCAAGTAAATGCTGACTGGTCTCATGCTGCAATACAATGCCATGATCATTAACACTCAAATCGTGAATGAAAGCATTTAGGGAATCCAGATCCCCAGTAGACAAACAAACAACTACTCCAGCGCTCAAAAGTCACCAGACCAAGTTGCTGTGTGGAGTCTCTAATTTCTCTGGTAAAATGCTTCAATATTGCTGCCCTCCTCAGACAGGGAAATCCTAAACTGCAAAAACACACACAAGGGCACAATCGCTTAGGGCATTCCCCGAGATTTATTAATCAAAGAAACCAAAAAGCCAAATGAATACTCACAAAAAGGTCAGAAAAAACAGGCATGACAACAAATCCGCTGGTCAACCAGTGTGGCAACAACTGATCAAACTGGCAATGTCAGCAAGCTGACACGTTTCAAATGCTGTAACGAGGGGGCAGGGCTGAGTTGCCCAGACAATAGACGGAGACTGAACAGCTTGGGAGAGAAGGGGACTGGAGCGCCTGTGGGGGACCCCAGAAGAGGAGGATCAGGGCTGCTCTGTGCAAAACTATTTCACAGGGCAGGTAAGTATGATATTTGTTGTTTTAGTTTAAAAACAAGGCTTAAAAATAATTTTAAGGGGTCTCAACCTCCTAAACATCCTACTACTGTCTCTTTATTACTTTACTTTTCAAGCCTCTAGATCGAGGGAACTACACTTTCAGGAGGATTGAACAAGTAGACATTAGCCAAGTTTTAATGCCTAATGCCTTTCATAGCAATCTTATTCCCCCTAGTGGGATTAGAGATCAAATACTGTTTAACACTCAATTTATATAATATAAACAGTGCAGCACAACAGTAAAAACAAAAAATAAAATTAATAAATAAATGTATGATCACAAGTTCATAAAAGGACATGTGAAAAAATATGGATAATGTGTCCATGTGAGTGAAAGTCCATATATAAATATATCCAAAACAATCCAACTTAAAAGAATGCAAAAATGTAAGTGAAGAGATGACACCATACAATATCCACCACCAGTGCAAGATGGCCTCTCACCTTACAGCTTCGACCCTGCCGGGTCACAAAGCATATCTGTTAAACCAGGGATCAGCTGAAAACCTCCATAGGAAACGAATGGTTGAAGATAGCACCACGGATCCAAATCCGATCACTTTCCAGCAATATTACCACCTTATATTTTTTCACATGTCCTTTTATGAACTTGTGATCATACATTTATTTATTTATTTTATTTTTTGTTTTCACTGTTTAACTTATATAGTTCTATTGGGAATTTTTTATGAATTTGTCCTTAGTGCTGGCTTGCATACATAGATTAGGTTATTTTATTTATTTTTCCAGTGCTGAATACTTTTTATTATTTTAACACTCAATTTAAGAATGTACTTTTAAGTATCCGAGATGAGGCATGTTTCAATATACATTTTTCTTCTTTATGCCCCGTACACACGACCGGGTTTTTCTACTGGAAAACTGTGAGGAGAGCATTTGGCCAGGAATCCCATTGGGATTCTCGGCTGACTTTTTCCCAGTGGAAAAAGTAGAGAGCAGGTTCTTGGTTTTCCCCTCGGGATTTCCGACGGACCTTTAGCTGTCGGGAATCCCGGTCGTGTGTACAGGGCATTAGAAAGAACTGCCTTGCTCAAATAAAAAAAAATACTTGCCTTCTTTGTATATCTAATCCTCTTCCCTCCTTGGGTGCCTCTTTTAATTTGATTCCTCTTTTTATGCTCTGCTTCCCCTGGGGGGGAAAAAAAAATTGTTTTTTACCCTCACCTGTAGTCCTGGGGCGGATAAACCCACTGTAACGCCACTGGCGTTATCCAATATAAAACGAGCGCAGCCTTACCTATTCCATCGGCTGCGCTCCGCTCTCTGCACTGGTCGCGTCACTTCCGCCGCGCCAGTGTTTGCGTTCCATGCTGGAACGCGGAAGCGCGCCCAGCGTCCTCTGCTGTTCCCGCGCCCTGGCGGCTATTTAAACCGTTAGAAATGACGGCAGGGTGTTCCACTATTTTGTCGGACCCCTGCCGTCCCTCGGGAACCGTTCTACAGACCCCAGAGAACCAACTACACTGAGGCTCAGCCCTTTCAGCCTGAAGACCCATCCACACCTCTCCTGTCTCCAGCTCAAACCTTACAGCCTCAAACTTCCAGCATAGCAACTCATTACAAGAAGGAATTCCTCAGCCTTACACACAGGAGATCTGGCTGGCTTACTTTCTTTCTTGAACTGATAATTCAGCAGTACCGCAAGTATCTTTATAATAGCAGTATTTATCTGTTGTAGTCACTTGGAACTTTGCTTATCTCTTAAAGATATACTACTCAGATTGAACTTGACTGAACTGTATCTGTAATACCTAAGATTGCCATACTTCTGATTCACAATTACTGCTTACTTCAGAGACTTTGTATTGTTTCTTAAACATCGCTCATCGTATAAAATAAGGACTCATTTTCACATGTTACTTTGTTCTCAAAACTACAGAATACAAGTTTATGGAGTAATAAGCTTATTGGTTCATTGGTACTTTGATTGAGGTTGTGATGATATAAACCATTAACTCTTATCAAATATTAGAGTGACTATTTGGTTTACACCTGAGAAACCTCCGCAGCTGAGATCCAATAAATCAATTCACACGTATCCAGGCAGGATTGTTACACCCACAAAATGACCTCTTTGAAATCAAGAAGGCGTAGTCAAAGGATTTTGAATTGGTCATCTCTTTCAAAATCATCCATGTCATCTGCATTATATAAAGGGAGAGCGGGTGGGCCAGGCGGCTCAGTGTGTGGGTGGGTCAGAGAGCAGACCCCTGAATTGCATACAATGCTGTTAGGTGTCTTTAGTATTTATGGAATGTGGAGTTTCCCAGGTTGATACCTAGGATAAGCTGATCTTTGTTATTCATAATGAAATATTAGGTTACATGATGTCAACCATGTTCTAATGGATACAGCCACAATCTACCACGATGTAGGCATTTCAATAATGGTTACAGGCAGAGCAAAATAACCTTACAGCATCCAATGGTGTTAAGTGTCTTTAGTATTTATGAAATGTGGAGTTTCCCAGATTGTCACCTGAAGTAAGCTCATATTTGACAGTCATGATGAAATATTCATTTACATGAGGTTGCCCATGTTCTAATGGATACAGCCACAATCTGCCATGATGTAGGCATTTCATTAATGGTTACAGGCATAGCAACTGGCGTAGGCAGATCTTATTTACTATAATGCAAAAAACACTACAGTATAAATAAAAATAAGCTTTTACATAAAAAAAACGAAATAACGGAAAATTGTATACTCACCTTTCCATAATTTTCCTTTCCTGTTGCATCTTCATGGCAGCATACACCTTTGGGTTGTGGCTCTGCCTCCACAACCTGATAGGACCGCATAGCTATTAAACCCAGAGAGGGCCCCCGCCCAGGTATTCTCAGTATATATATTCCTCACCTCAGATGGGTGGGCATCTGTATGCTGCCATGAAGATGCAACAGGAAAGGAAAATTACGGAAAGGTGAGTATACAATTTTCCGTTTTCCTGTCGCATCATGGCAGCATACACCTTTGGGGAATAACTCGCAAACTGGGTGGGTCTGGACATAAAGTCAATTTTTTTTTTTTTTTTACATGGAATAGAGGCATTGGACTGAATAATTGCTTGTCCAAACTCTAGCGTGGACAGTCGGGCAGAGTCCACCTTGTAATGAGATATAAAAGGTGTTTCTAGATGACCAAGTCACTGCTTGGCAAATAGTTTCCGAGGACACCCTGCAGTAGGCCGCCCAGGAGGTTATTTGACTCAGTGAGTAAGCCTTTTGATAGTCTTCACCAACCATGGTGCGAGAGGTTGCTGCTTACCCTCTCCTAAAGCTGTGTGGGATAACCAGGAGGTTTTCAGACTTCCTAAGGTCATTGGTTGCCGAGAGGTATGCCAGGATGTTGGTTCTCACATCCAGCGGATGTGGTTTCTCTTGTTCTGTGGAGAGAGCAGGAACGTTAATCTCCTGATTGAAGTGGAAGGAGGATGAAACCTTCGGAATGAAGCGATCAGATGGTCTTAAGACTACTTTGTCTGGGTAGAAGATCCCAGGTCGGGAAGGAAGGCTTTCTGGGGGTCTTATCTTTAGACAGGCCCTCTGGAACTGAATGACGAGAGGCTCTTGCGCCCATTTGACTCCTATCATGGCAGATAAGGCCGATACGTGGACTTTCAGGGTACTTGACCCAAGGCCTTTATCTAAGCATAACTGGAGAAACTCAAGGATTTGAGCAACTGTTGGAGATGACAGGTTCCAGGCTTGTTGCTGTGCGACTGAAAGAAACTTCTCCCAGATTCTCTTGTAGGTATTGTTGGTGGTGTACCTTCTGGCTTGAAGAAGAGTCTCTACCACTTTTTGAGAGCAACCTTGGTCTAGGAATCTAGCCCTTTCAATCTCCAGACTGTCAGGTGCATTCTTTCCGGGGATGGATGAAGAAGTTACCCCTGAAAGAGTAGATCCGCTGCTGGTGGAAGCGGTAATGGCATTGCTGTAATCAGCTGAAGAAGAGTAGGACTGCTATAATTGTAGATGCTGACCTCTTGAGCCTGAGAAGAAATCTTGGTATGAGAGGTGTCTGGGGAAACATGAAACCCAGACAAAGGTTCCAGTCGTGCTGTAGGCAGTCCGTCCCCTCCGCTAATGGGCAAGGGGTTATTGTCAGATACCTCTGGCACTTCGCGTTGTCTGGTGTTGCTGCTAAATCTAGATCCGGCATGCCCCAAGTTTGGTTAATAAGGGAGAATGCTTGGTGGCTCAGAGTCCATTCATTGTTGGAAAACAAATCTTCTGCTTAGCATTTCGGCCAGCTGGTTCTGGGCTCCTGGGACATACATCGCCCTTAGCCACGAGAGGTTCAACTGCGCCCACTCGAAGACTGGGCGAACTTCCTGCATCATGGAGCGACTTCTGGTGCCACCTTGCCTGTTGATATAGGCGACTGCCACCCCGTTGTCCATCTTCAACAGGACTTCTTTCCCCTTCAGAAGAAGACTGAAGGCCAGGAGGACTTGGAATGCTGCTTTCTTTTCTAGGATGTTCGATACCACCACCTCCTGTGTCTCGAATGGCCAACGGCTTTGGACTGCAAAGTGTTGGTAGTGTGCTCCCCAGCCCTACCTGCTGGCGTCTGAAGGGATCACCTCCCGGGGAGGGGAGAGGATAGGGAGGGACTCAAACTGGTAGAGGAATTGAGGATGAATTGGGACAAGTAGGTGTCTGATAAACCTACAGAGCATCCAGTCTCCCAGGTTTATGAATAATGTAATTGATTGGAGGTTTTCCATCTTGCACGACTCCAACTTCCTTTGCTTGTCAAGTTTTTTTTTTTTTTTAAACTGGGCACAGATTACCTTTTTTATTTATTACATTTATTTGCTAGGAACAGATGGGAACCAAATCCTCATCTCCTCTGGGTAACTAGAACCTTTGCGATTACTCGTTTTTTTTTTTAAACAGCTAAAACTGGACCAGAATGTTTTACTTTTCCTTCAACGCTGGTAGCCTGGCTGACTGGAAGAGATTGAAAGGTGAACTTTCCATCTCTCAAAGTTATACGATTGTTATGCTCATTGAAATATGCCCCTGCATGGGTGAGTTTGTCATGATGTTATACTTTTCCAATAAAAATTATTGTACTAGAAAGGTTAACCTCCCTTAAACTTCCACCAGTGTTACACCAATGCAGGTTAGGATGAAGGAAAAAAGGTGGGACAGCCGCACTCCAAAAAAACTCCTCCTTTAATTAAAAATCACAAAATACATGCCACAGCAAAAAACAGCACAACAAAAGAAAAGCTGACGTTTCGCACTATGCCTTAGTGCTTCTTCATAGCGTAGTGTTACACCAATAATGAAGATTTGGTACTTCTCCAGTTCATTACTAATCTTTTCCCTAGTCCGTAGGATTTTGCATCCATGTATCCACTTGGGGGTCGCCACCTGTATGCTGAAATTTCCAGTATTTTTTTTTTCAAATGATAGTTGCCCTGACCTGCTAATGGTCACCCTTGAGATGGCTGTATCCTGTCTACTCCCAAATAGATTGGATCGGTGTTCTGGTGTCTTGCACCATTTTTTTTTTTTAACAGGATCCACCAACCATGGCTTCAGCCATAATGCACTCCTTGCCATGACCGCGGGGAACACCACTCTTGAAAAAAAACATCGATTGACGTCTGACATGTCCACCACAAAGTATGCTGCCAACTTAAGCTCTTACAAAGCTGTTACCACCTTGTCTCTTCACTTCTTCCAGACGGGCTTATTAAAAGGATTACTCCACTTTTGCAGAGCTGCAATTTCCTGCAAAAAATAATGAATCATCACCTGTATGAGTGGCTCACTGATTTTCCCAGAAGTCTGCACCAAGATAAAAGCCAGATTTTGTCATATACAGCGATAATTATTATTTTTGATAAGATACTCCCAAAAGGGAATCATGTCTAAAGGGATGCAGACCCTGCCACTTTCCAGAGTCCTGCAGGTGCAGCAGCTGGTTCATAATTATGAACCATTCCTATTAGACTCACTCAGCACATGGGCTGGTTACTGCTGGTGTGCCGGCACCTGCAGATGCTACAGTATGTAGAAGCACTTTAGATCCAGATCAAATCTTTGGACTAGAGCCTCCTTGAATGTGACAGTAAAGTAGCATGTCTTGCCAGCTACATTAATAATGCATCCACCATTGGAGGAGACTGTAGCAGGTTGACCTTTAGCCTTTTCAGGGTATACAGTTTTGACAGCCTGTTTATAAGGGCATTTTACTTTGATCCCTTCAAGTCTTCCTGGATTAACTCCTCCAGTTGTTCAGTGAAGGAAATTAGTGTTCTAACCTTGTGGAGAGTTTACTCCTCTTCACCCCAGGTAATTGCGTCCTTAACTGCCCTTGCAGAAAAAGCTTCAAAGCTTGTGGCCCCTTTAATGCTTTCTTCCCATGGCAAACTTCCCAATTTGGACACCACCTACTGGCTCTGGTTGGAAGCGCTAGGCAATTCATGCACTGTAGCTTGTCAAGCAATAACTTTCCACCACGAATGCAGCAACTATTAGGGCTGGAAACCTGTGGTGTTTGTAAGCGGGGAGCAAACATAATCAGAGGTGAGATGATGATATTGATCAATTGCCTGTATGACTGCTCTTGAACGGTGACTGTTCTGGCTTTTAGCAGACTCTTTATCTTGAGATCCTTGCAGGACTGTATAGTGGTAGCTTGGCAGGCAATGACTTTCCACCACAAATGCAGCAACTATTAGGGCTGGTAATTTGTGATGTTTGTAAACGAAGAGCAGTGATAATGAGGGGTGCGTTGATGAGCTTAATCAACATTGCCTGGATGTCTGTTCTTAGATGGTTACTTGTCTTGACCGTCAGAAGGCTCCCTTTATCTTGTGGTCCTTACAGGACTATAGATATTGGCTCTCTTTTTCTAAATCTTCACTACTTACCTAATCCCCAGACCTAAAGCAATAGGTGGTCTGATTGGACAGTGTTTCGCTAGAAACAGAGCAAAGCAGCAGACTGAAATGAAAAACAGCAAACCGCTAAGTCTCCACTATTGCGACCTGACTTTGATGCAACTTGGAGCAATGCATGTGTATTCTTGTGGTCTATGGACACAGATATGAACGTTAATCATTGAAAATCATGGGGTATGGCTTGTAATGCGATTTTGCAGTGACAAGTCGCACTAGTGGAAACTGAGCCCAACACAGTGATCCCAGAGCAAGCATTGAGAAGGAGATAGGAAGAGTTCAGGTAAATGCCATAAAAGGTGAAAACATAACTGTAACAATGACCACATAAGCATCCAGCATGCATGAGTAGAGATCTCCAAATTCTACAAATCCATCGTATCCACAAAAGAATCCTCCTAAAACCATGGGTCTGATGCCGCGTAAACACAATCATTTTTCGGGTTGTAAAAAACAAAGTTTTTCAGGCTCTAGAAAAAACAAAGTTTTTTTCAACTTGATCATTAAAACGGCCTTGCCTACACACGATCGTGAAAAAAATGCTCAAGAAAAGCGCGGTGACGTACAACACGTACAACGGCATCATAAAGGGGAAGTTCCATTCAGATGACGCCACCCTTTGGGCTGCTTTAGCTGATTTCGTGTTAGTAAAAGACGATTCACGCTTTTCTGTTTGTTACAGCGTGATGAATGTGCTTACTCCATTACGAACGGTAGTTTTACCAGAACGAGCACACCCGTCTCACAACTTGCTTCTGAGCATGCGTGGATTTTTCACGTCGTTAAAGCCCACACACGACCATTTTTTAAAACCCGAAAAACGACAACGTTAAAAACGCCGTTAAAAAATAGAGCATGTTCGAATTTTTTTTTGGACGTTTTTCAGAATCCGAAAAATGATCGTGTGTACGCGGCATTAGTCCAGAACTCATTTTCTTTTCATTCAAATCAATACCACACTGATTAGTGAGCATTCCCCTTCCAGTGTGTCACAACCTAATAAAATATTGCTCACTATATAATATTGACCCCGCAAATTATAGACATGACTTTATGCACCTGAATTTACCCTTCCACTTCACCAAGGGATTATTTCTCTTTTTTATTTACTTTGTTAGATGTCACCATCTGATGTATTTACTATATATTTACTATAACATTCCAAAGAGATAGAAAGTGGTTTACAATCCTGAAGTATCATTTTAAAGGTTTATTTAGTATATAAAACACACATATTATGCAACACATAGTTATATAACTGATCTTTAAAATGGGACCTCGAGTGAGATTTAAGATGCAGGCTGGATAACAATGAGACAACATACTGCAATATTGTGAACGTGATGATGTCTCCAAGTTCCCTTCCCACGCGTTTCATCATTAGACTTGCTTAGGGGACCTTTGAATTGTATGTTGCTATTGTTAGCCTTTTCTGTCTCTTTGGAGTACACACGGTCAGAATTTCCAATGGAAAAAGTCAGATGGGAGATTTTGTGTATGCCCTATCTGACTCTTTCCTTCGGAATTTTCGATGGACTTAGATAGAGAGCAGGTTCTCAATTTTTCCAATGGAAAAAATTCCTATCGGAAAATTTGTTTGTCTGTATGGAATTCGGATGGGAAAACAAACATGCATGCTCGGAAACAATTTGACGCATCTTCCAAAGGATTGAACTTAATTTTTCTCGGCTCATCGTAGTGTTGTACGTCACCGCGTTCTTGATGGTCAGAATTTGGTGTGATCGTGTGTATGCAAGCCAAGCTTGAGCGGAATTCCGTCAGAAAAACCATCAGATTTTTTTCCAATGGAAAATCCGTTCGTGTGTACGCGGCAATAAGAAAAAGAGGAATCATTTTTTTGTGATGTGGGCAGAAGAATTTATGCTTACAACTAGATGACCACTTACTAAGATGGCCCAAAACATAGTGATCATTTCATGTAACTTTCCCAATTCAAGAACTGCATGTGGTTATTGGGCCATTTCTGACCACTTAGGTGATGATAATGAGAAAACATGACAGTTAGTGGCATGCATAATAGCACAACCAAGGTCAACCTTTCAAACCTAGGTCATCAGCATTCAGAGTATATTGCTCAAGTACAGCCAAGATTAAAGATACCCTTCACCCTTTCCTGGTCCTACTTTACCTACCCTTGGTATAACATTAACTTTATTTTTTTCCTACGGCCTTTATACACAATATAAAAACTTGTAAACAATGTACTTTAAGGCTTTAGTTACTTCTATTTTGTATACTGTAAGATCTTTCTACCTCACTATGTACACTTCTACATTTTATGTTCAGAATGTACCTAAACCTTTGAAAAAGCAATACAATTCAAGTGAAAATATTTTTTTTCCAACTTAAAGGGGTTTTCCACCCATTTTTTAAGTTTACTAAAAGTCAGCAGCTACAAAAAGTGTAGCTGCTGGCTTTTAATAAACTGACACTTACCTGCTCCAGCGTTCCAGCGACGCGCCGGCCGGGGGTCCGCTTCTCTCCCCCCTCCCCGGCCGGCGTCTTCATTGTCACTGTGGGCACCCGGCCGTGACAGCTTTTGGGTTCACGGCCGGGCACCCACTGCGCATGCGCGAGCGGCGCGGCCCGGTGCTGCGCTGTTTGATTGGACAGGCGATCACCTACAGGGAGGGGCTGCCAAAAGGCGATTAAGCTTTATCGCCTTTGCAGCCCCTCGGCGGAAGGAGGAAGTGGGACAGGAAGTCCCCTTCTCCTGAAGCCCACACTCCCCCCCAAAAATAATTACATGCAAGGGGGAGAGGAGTGGGTTAAGAGGAAGTTCCATTTTTGGGTGGAACTCCTCTTTAACAAGTTCCTTGCCAAAGCACCTAACCCATTGCTGTCAAAAAAACAAACAGAATAGATTAAAGTATCTATGCTGCTGTCTGCATTGAACAAGGATAATTGTGGGCCAACGTAAACAACGTTTTTTTTTAACTGCGCATGCGCCGTCCGTGGGGGTATCCCAGTGCGCATGCTCAAAATTAACCCGGAACAAGCCAATGCTCACGACAGTGACGTCATTCTACGCAAATCCCTATTCACGACTGACTTACGCAAACGACGTAAAAAATTCAAAATTGTACGTGGGAACGCCGGCCATACTTAACATTAAGTATGCCTCATAACAGTAGCTTTAAAGGGTCACTAAAGGAAAACATTTTTTTAGCTGAAATGACTGTTTACAGGGCATAGAGACATAATAGTTAACTGATTCCTTTTAAAAATGATTAAAAATAGATAAAAAAACAATCATATAATGTGCCTGCAGTGTAGTTTCGTTTTTGCTGTTGTTTGCTGGTTCTCTGATGTACAGAGAGCCACTAGAGGGCAGTCAGCCAATAGAGAGCAGTGATACTTTGTCTAAAACTCCTCAGCACCAATCCAGTTTCGTTTTACACACAGCTCCTTGATTAGTGACCACCGTGAGAAATCTCCCAGTACTGTGGTTATCAGGAAAAAGGCAACCAGGAAGTGTCCAGAACAGAGAGGATTTACAGCAACATCAAAGCAAAAACGAACAATGAGCACATGAAACCAGGACTGCAGCAAGGTAAAGGAAGCTATTTAGCTAAAAAAAAAAATTCCTTTAGTGACCCTTTAACTATACGCCGGAAAAAGCCGAACGCAAACAACGTAAAAAAATGCTTGCGTCGCTCCTATTAGAACGGTTCTATTCCCTAGAATGGGACGCGACTTGTCAGGCGGCTGCGCCCCAGTGTGAACCGGGTCTAAGTGTCTACACAGCTGCTGAACACTTATAGTGATATACCACACCTACTACAATATTAATTTTGTGAAAATAGTGCAGCGCTGCGTATCTATAAATCTTATATAAACAAATAATTAAACATTCCTTAAAACAATTTATGAAAAAAGAAAATAAATAAATTATAAAAAACAGTTCATGTGTAGGTTTCCAAAGCTGTCACCGCTGTGAAAAATCCTATTTAAATGGATCCAATATTCAGTGCACACCACCACCTGCTGAAATGCCTGCTCACCTCAAGGATGAGTATAAAACTCATAGACAGATCACTCCTCGTGTCCACCACGATCAGTCCACTTTACCAATGGTAGCAATTCCTACAGTCTCCAGACTGCACCTCCTGTGTGGGTAATCAACGTATAAATTGTCTCCAAACACCACCTTCCTCCATTCGCTTTTTAATAATCAATTCCACTTATCCAAGGGTTAAGGACATGAAACAAAAAACACAAGTACCATAGTGTTCTCTGCTTTTGAATTTATTAAAAAAGCCCCCCTAAAAAGTTACACTAACAAGAAATAACAATAAAAACAGCATGTATCAAATCACCAGCTCATCCACCGCAGATCTAGACCCACGGTGCTTCGCTTGACATCACAGATAAGACTCCTCCCTTCTAAACGTGTGTCGGCCCCTCATTGGCCTTCATCAGTAGATGAGTGGGTCAAATTAGGTGAAACTATATAGCCATAGACAGTTGCCATCATAGGCCATGGTTATTAAATATTCCCAAAGGACAGTTCATCCGACTCAGGAGGAACTGTACCAGGAATAAAGAATTTGAGGAACAAGCAGTAATGTTTGAAGAAAAATTCATACAAAAAGGCTATGATGCTCAGAGGGTTAATAAACAACTAGAGGAGGTAAAGAAAAGAGTTGCTGAAAACTAAAGAAAAGGTAGTAAGGAAAGAAGGAGAGGAATATAGGATGGTGTTAAGTTATAATATTCAGAAGAATAAGATTGAGAATATAATTAAAAAACACTGGAATGTACTAATGTCCTTCATTTGTGTACAAAAAAGCACCTAATCTGAGAGACATTTTAGCGCCAGGAGTGTTAGACCCCCCCAACAAAAACAACCAAACAGGTACCCTGACTCCCTTTCTTACAGGCTTTTTCACGCTTGTGGGAGATGTCTGGCGTGTAGGAACACGAAAGGGAGTAATGTCAAGAAGAAAAGTGAATTTACAGCCACAGCATCAGGAAGAACACATAAAATTAAAGATTTTATAAATTGCTTTTCAGAGGTGTTGGTATACATGTTGGAGTGTTCCTTCAAACTTCAATATGTTGGTCAGACATCTAGACCTCTATTGGTTAGAGTGAGTGAGAGCAATAATTCTAGGTCTATCATTTATGATTAACTCTACATTGATGACCTATAAAGGCTTTTAAGCTTCACCCAAGAAAAATTTGTGTTGCAATAGTCTGTTGCCATTTCACAGGCATGTGCAATTTAGAGTTATAACATATTTGGTATTTATTTACTTGACTCAACATCGTCTCAACATCGTCTCTTCTATTCTACCCAAAAATTGTTAATATTTTTGTGTTTGTATGTACTAAAATTCATTTTGGTGTATTTTTTCCTGAAAATTTGCATTTGATAAACAGCTGTGCTAATATTGTAGAGCAGGGGTAGGCAACCTTCGGCCCTCCAGCTGTGGTGAAACTACAAATCCCATCATGCCTGCCTGCGATTGTCAGGATCTTGCAATGTCTCATGAGACTTGCTGTTTCAAAACAGCTAGTGGGCAGAGGCTGTCTAACCCTGCTGTAGAACATAAAAATTGCAACAGCCAACATTTTATTCTACAGGGCCTCTGCTTTTAGAAAATATATATTTGGGGTCTTAAAATGATTGTAAACAAGTACATCGTACAGCAGGCACATATCAGGAATATGAAATTTGGGGTAACAAACACTTTCATTTCTCCTGGAACTGCAGTAAAGCAGTAAAAAAGCAGTAAAAAAATCTGGACTGCTGCTCTGCTAGACAAGCAGTCAAGTCAAGTGCATTTGTTAGTTAAGTGAAGTCACGTCCCTGCAGTGTCTCTTCTACTGGCCCCGCCCCTTCCTCTTATCTCTGATTGGACTGAGTCTCTTCCCCAACAACGACATGCTGCATTAGGTCCCTCCCATCCCTCCTCTGCAGGCTGCAGGACTACATCTCCCTGCACAGTGAGTATAATGTCCCCATATAATAACCCCAATCCCTGCCTCTCCACCCTCAGTGGTAATAATGGGGGGTAGTATGGGAGAGGGGGCCTGTTTAGTGATGGTCATAATATGGGGGAGGGGGTCCTGTGTAATGATGTGGAAAGGGGGTTCTGTAATTATGGGTGCAGTATTGGGAATGGGGGTTCTATGTAGTGATTTGGGTAGTATGGGAGAGGAAGTCCTGTGTAATGATCGGGGGGGGGGGCAAAATTGGATGGGGGGTCCCAGTAAAATGATTGCCCAATGTCCAATCAATATTTAAGACGACCCTGTAGACAAGGCCATGCTGTGTAGTAGACCTGTGTAAATCTTGTGAATTGAAATACAAATCCTTTGGCAGGTAAACTACCTCCTTTATATGTATTTCATTTGTGTACATAGTTGACTTGAAATTCAACTTTAAAATGGAAGAAAATCTCAACTCTGACTATTTTTAAAGAATTTCCTCCCCTCCTCCTTCTGTTTAACCTTTTATAAAAAAAAAGATGTGTAATTATCTATTTCTCAAAAAAGGTATTTATAATTTTCTTTTTTTCTATACACAAATGTTTTGCCTTTCATTTCAATTTTAAATGGAATGGGTTGTTTTACAAGGTGATCGTTTACAAGCTCAACATTTAAAACCATATATTTCTGTCTACATTGTATTTGAATTATTTCTAGCCTACTCCTATTATTCTGTACAGTCTTTAAATTTATAAACTTACTTTGTGAAGACATGTATTCCCTATGCCCTGTGAGTAGGCATGGCCGTGTCACCGATTTCACAGAACCTATCTTCTGAACTACAGAGGTGCTGAGAGGAGGAGTTTCAGGAGGCGAGTCAGTACGAGAATCACAGCTTGCAGGCAGCAAGGTACCATGGGATATGTAGTCCTTAGACATGGAAAGTAATCTACATAAAATATGCCACAAAGCACACAGGGAATTCAAGAGGAAGTACAGCCAAAGCTTGTTTGTACTTCCTCCTGCACTCCTGTGGCCTGTTTTGCAGCTAAAAGCCCGCTGTCGGCCAATGTAACAGAGCTAGTCCAGGCTGGGGAAAGATAGCGACCATATGGTCGGGATCCATCTAAATGCCTGGACTGGCACCTGGCTCAGCCACTGACAGTCAACATCTCTCTGCTCACAATCAGCGGTGTTTGATCGCTCAGTTCTCAGTCTTAGAGCCAGCGGGGGGACAGATGCAGCATTCACCTATGTGAGCATGATTCTTACAACAACAAAAGAAAACTTGTCTTTTAAAAGGAAGTTGTGGAAAGAAATGGCCAGCAGACAGGCACTCACAACATGAAAAGAGATTTTTGAAGCAAGATTATATTGGTGTAGCACCCCCTAGCTGTGTTGCTAGATTGCTAGGTGTAACGTAATCGCTTCCCACAGTCAATACACCACTTCCTCCAATCTGGACCAGATATCGGATATTACAGCCACATATTGCAACCAAGAACCAAGCGAGACTAGCTCAGTTACAAAACTGGAAAATTTTATCTGAAACTCAGACACATACTTTTATATCCCTCCTGATCATATTACCCTAACAATACAAACTGTAACCATAAACATAATTACAGCAACTGACATACTATAAAGATTATGTTAATTAGCCACCTGGATGACTCAGAGGTCAGACTTGCTGACTTCAAGCTCAGAAGGTAAAATACACATTATCATATCATAAGTATAAACACGGAACACCTTAATGCCGCGTACACACAGTCGTTTTTTGTCTTGGGAAAAAACGTCGTTTTTTATCATGAAAAAAAAACAACGTTTTTCAAACTTCATTTTTTAAAACGACGTTGCCCACACGCCATTGTTTTCTGAAAATGCTCTTGCAAAGCGCTGTTACGTACAACACTTACGACGGCACTCTGTTCCATTCAAGCTCGCGTCATAACTTGCTTCTGAGCATGCGCAGGTTTAAAAACATCGTTTTAAACGTCGTTTTAGCCCACACACGATCATTTTTTATGACACAAAAAAACGACATTTTGAAAAACGACATAAAAAATTGAAGCATGTTCGAAATTTTTTTGGTCATTTTTTAGAAGACAAAAAACGATGTGAAGCGCACACACGATCATTTTAAATGACGTTTTTAAAAACGTCGTTTTATTTCATCACAAAAAATGACTGTGTGTACGCGGCATTAGACTATAGCAGGAGACCTCAGCAGCAGACTGTCCGGCTACTACATGGAACAAAGACCAATGTGACCAGCTCTTTCAATTAACATATATAGTTGTGAATCAAACAAACCAAGAATAGTCTTTATATATTTCCTGGGAGATATTGGGCTAGATTCAGATACCTTTATGCGGGCGTAGCGTATCTCCTATACGCTACGCCGCCGTAACTTTGAGAGGCGAGTATGGTATTCAGAAAGATTTTGCGGCCGAAGTTACGGCGGCGTAGTGTATTAGAGCCGGCGTAAGCCCGCCTACTTCAAATGTTGAAGCTGTGTGCGTGTTTTATGTAAATTAAGTGTGACACCACGTAAATGACGTTTCTAAAGAACGGCGCTAGCGCCGTCTGTGAACGTATCCCAGTGCGCATGCTCCAAATCACGTCGCAAATAGTCAATGCTTTCAACGTGAACGTAACCTACGCCCATCCCCATTCACGGACGACTTACGCAAACGATGTAAAACGTGAAAAATTTGATGCGGTTCCGACGTCCATACTTAACATTGGCTGCGCCATGTTTTTGGTGGTTTATCTTTACGCCTGAAAACGCCTTACGTAAACGGCGTATCTTTACTGCGACGGGCAAGCGTACGTTCGTGAATAGGCGTATCTTGCTGATTTACATATTCTAGGCGTAAATCAGCGTACACGCCCCTAGCGGCCAGCGTAAATAGGCAGTTAAGATACGACGGCGTAGGAGACTTACGCCGGCCGTATCTTAGCAACATTTAAGCGTATCTAAGTTTGAGCATACGCTTAAAGTTGCGACGGCTCGGATTCGGACGACTTACGACGGCGTATCTACTGATACGCCGTCGTAAGTCTATATGAATCTGGCCCATTGTGGATAAATATTACTGTCCCATCTGAAGTAATCCAAACCACATTTTCAGTGTCCATTAAGTGGTGGTCCATCATTAGAGTATTGATCAAATGGGCATCCCATAGCTACCCTTGCCTAGCCAAGTTCAATTCCCCTAATAAAAAAAAAGCAAACAAAGCTGCAACTACTGCTTCTTATCTCTGCAGTTAATGGGATATAATTACTTATTTACAAAATGTACCAGTCTTTTTTTGTTTAGGAAAAAATAAAAAACCCAGAAGTGATTAAATACCACCAAAAGAAATCTCTATTTGTGTGAAGAAAATGATAAAAAATTTCACATGGTTACAGTGTAGCATGACTGCGCAATTGTCATTCAAAATGTGACAGCGCTGAAAGCTAAAAAATGGCCTGAGCAGTAAGGGGATGTAAGTGCCCAGTATTGAGGTGGTTAATAAGATCCACTTAGTGAAATTGATTAATCAATATAGACATTAGTCCAGCAAATGTCCTAAAATGTAAAAGAGTAAAGGATGTGAACAACTCCAAACCATAAACTGACCAAATAATCTGTTCAGATGCACCAATAGTGAGTAACTAGTAAGCTCCTTACCAGAAGAAATTGACGCTCTTAAACTGAGAGGACAAACATCGCTTTTAAACCACATCCACCAAAACCGTTCATAATAAAAACTCAGCAGGTTGTAGTACTCTCATAATCGACATTCAAATGTTGTTTTTCATCAATGATCCAGAGAAAAATGGCAGCCTACACAAGTGTGCTGGTCCTGATGGTCCTCTGCATTGCTTCAGTATACACTATGGAATTCTCTTTGTCTTCATTTCCCTGAGATACTATTGAGTGCTCGATCTACTGCATACAACCAGCTTCATCCACGAGTCTTTAGGGCAAGGGTGCCCAACCTTTTAAAGGCCAAGGGCCAATTAAGCGACTTAGTAACCGGTCGTGGGCCACAGTGAGCGGAGTGGGCAGATGACAGGTCTGTGTCCAGTCTGCATATGCAAAGCAGACACAGGCAACGCCCAATCTACACTATGGGCCCTCTGATCCAATCAGATGCAAGGGGACAGATCCACTTTTTTTTAGCAGATCGGATTGGAGGTAGGCAGGTGTAAACAAACAAAAGTCTGTTTACATCTGCCACTCCATAGAGGTGAATGGAGGGTCCGATTGGCTCAGAACGATCGTTTGAAAGGGGCCTAAGGTTGATTTTAGACTGGTGGTCTGCAGTCTATTGCGGTGCAGTGTACCTGAGGTTAGCTGCACTTTTCCATATACGTCTATTTTATCCTGCAGGTGCGGTGCATTTTCTGAAAAGCTGCTTGCTTCTTCGGCTTCATTTACAACACTGATGCTCTCAGATGGCAGGTCGGCAACCTGCAATCTGGGCTTACCAACTTACCAACCAGCCACCCCAGAATAGGAGGTCACGGGCCACATGAGAGGGCTCCGTGGGCCACATGTGGCCCCCGGGCCACTGGTTGGGCACCCCTGCTTTAGGGAGACTTTAAAGCGGGAGTTCACCCATTTAAAAAAAAAAAAAAATCTCCCCTTAGCTTCCTGCTCGTTCGGTCTAGGGGAATCGGCTATTTATATTAAAATATGAGCAGTACTTACCCGTTTTCGAGCTGCATCTTCTTCCGTCGCTTCCGGGTATGGGTCTTCGGGAGCGGGCGTTCCTTCTTGATTGACATTCTTCCGAAAGGCTTCCGACGGTCGCATCCATCGCGTCACTCGTAGCCGAAAGAAGCCGAACGTCGGTGCGGCTCTATACTGCGCCTGCGCACCGACGTTCGGCTTCTTTCGGAAAATCGTGACGCGATGGATGCGACCGTCGGAAGCCTCTCGGAAACCTGTCAATCAAGAAGGAACGCCCATTCCCGAAGCCCATACCCGGAAGCGACGGAGAGGATGCGTCTCGTAAACGGGTAAGTACTGCACATATTTTAAAATAAATAGCCGATTCCCCTAGTAATAACGAGCAGGAATCTAAGGGGGAAAAGTGCCCTCTAAGGGTGAACCCCCGCTTTAAACACCCTGGGCTTATATTGACTGCCGTGATTGTGGTCACATCTATTGGTAAGGAGACTGCATCATCAGCACTTGGTTTTCCCCTTGGTGGAAGGAGTGTGCTTTCTGGCTTTTCCACAAAGTTTTTGTTTACTTATAAGAAGAAGTTCCTGGATTTATACACATTTATTTGTGATTTATGGGACGTATTCGCTATTATAATATATTGGATTGCAAAATTCATTTTTTTATTTAACAGTTTATATTCACTTTATTGTTATTTTACACATGTTTGTCTCTGGAGCATTGCTATTCACATACAATTTCTCTTGTACATGCGTGTTAATTGTTTCTTAACCTTTCATTGGAGTTTTTGGTGTTATCAATATATTGTTTTAGCTGTACCTTATAGTATAACACAATAAATAAATGCTCTTCTCATAAACGATACAGAAAAAACAACTTCAGAGTGTAGTATTAAGGGGTAGAATTTATTAATATAAAGTATTACACTCATATAGTATAAAAGCCAATATGCATATTACAGAAGTCAGATCCAGAAGCAACACAGTGGTGCGTGATAACGTCACAGCATGTAGACTTCGCCCTACATGTTTCATCATCCCAGATAGTAAGCAATGGAGCTTCAAGTTTGCAAATGACTTGCTAAGCTATTGCTAGACTTGCCAGGCTTCACAAGTTTTTGCAGCAAATGTGCATTGCATGACTCCAGATCAACTTTCTTTGCAAACATTCTGCAAGTTTGCTGCAAATTCTTGTTCAGTTGTGTTGTGCAATAGTCATCCCACCACTGTGGCTGAATTTTCATGCTGTAGACTTGCAGAGCTCTTGCTGTAGACTCACCACTGCATCTTTGCTCTTGCTAGAGACTTGCCACAAAGAGGCTCGGTCCTTAAGTGGTTAAAGGGCTAATTTCTATATCTTTAATTCATTTTTTTTAGCCAACTTATTGGTGTTTTTTTTTATTTTTTAAATGTAAATTATGTATATTCGAAGGTCACTTATTCACTATTGGTTTAAGCACTACACTGGTATACAGAGTATACATAATATCATCACCAGTTTTACAATGTATTTGAAGCCATAGGGGCAGATCCACGTACCTGCGCGCAATAATACGACGGGTGCAGCGTATCTAAGATACACTATGCCGCCGTAACTTATTTATTTTTTTCGAATCCTCAAAGAATTTGCGCCGTAAGTTATGGCGGCGTAGTGTATCTTTGGCGGCTTAATGGCACGCCATTCAAATCTCTGTGATGGGGGCGTGTTTTATGTAAATACGTCGTGACCCGACGTAAACAACGTTTTTTTTTAACTGCGCATGCGCCGTCCGTGGGGGTATCCCAGTGCGCATGCTCGAAATTAACCCGGAACAAGCCAATGCTTCCGACGGTGACGTCATTCTATGCAAATCCCTATTCGTGAACGACTTACGCAAACAACGTAAAAATTTCAAATTTCTACGCGGGAACGACGGCCATACTTAACATTGAGTACGCCTCATAACAGTAGCTTTAACTATACGCCGGAAAAAGCCGAACGCAAACGACGTAAAAGAATGCGCCGGACGGACGTACATTCGTGGATCGCCGTAACTAGCTAATTTGCATACTCAACGCGGAATTCGACGGAAACGCCACCTAGCGGCCGCCGAAAAATTGCAGCTTAGATCCGACGGCGTACTAAGATGTACGCCTGTCGGATCTAGCCGAGATGCCGTCGTATCTTGTTTTGAAGATACAAAACAAAGATACGACGCGCAAAATTTGAAATTACGTGGTGTATCAAGAGATACGCCGACGTAATACTTTTGTGGATCTGCCCCATAGTATTCACCCTTCCAGCTTGAAAGGGCTGTTGTCACTGTCAGTCACTATGTAGAGGAAGACACTGGTTACACTTCCATGTTTTGGGAATTCTTGACTGCACAGGCACCAGTACTAGCGGAAGCGAAAGGGAGAGCAAATTGTTGATTATCTACCTTGTTCAGTATAGGTTTAAGTATGCAGGCATCCGGGGTAAACCTGTCCACATAGACAGTCCTCTGCACCGTGATCAAAGTCATCCCTCCCACGCTGCGCTCTAGGAGTGCTTCAAGCCTCACTTTCAGATCGCTCTTCTGCAGGATAGTCTTCCCGGTCACGATTGCAGACTGAGTGCCGGTTGTGCGGACGATGGTCTATGTGGACAGCTTTACCACGGATGCCTCCATACTTAGATGTGTCTGTCTTGATCATCAACCATGTGAGTTTCTAAATGTACATGTAAATGTAAATGTATATACCTTCATTAAATGTAACCATATTGCTACACTTAGAGGCGCCTCTCTTCTTTTTTACACTCTGTTCCAAATTATTATGCCAATGATATTTTTCTCATTTACCTAAGTAATTGATGTAAACAACAGTCGGCATAATTCTCATGTTTTCACCTATTAAGAGTACAATTCAAATTTTATTGAACAAACCTCCTAATGATAACAGTTTTTTTATTCAAAATAAACTTACAATGCACTGTTCCATATTATTACGCACAGTAAGTTTCAAAACACTTTATAGGGTGTAAAGAACTGAAAATTGTCATTTGTTGTGATTGCTGCACATTTACTGAAACCAAAAGCTATTTCAATCAATCTTTGAACAACATTTTAACTTTTTAAACATTTTAACAGGTCACGTTACATTTTAACATGGGACCCCCTATTTGATAGCAGCTTCACAAGTCTTGCATCCATTGAACTTGTGAGTTTTTGGACAGTTTCTGCTTGAATTTGTTTGCAAGATGTCAGAATCGCCTCCCAGAGCTGCTGTTTGGATGTAAACTGCCTCCCACCCTCATAGATCTTTTGCTTGAGAATGCTCCAAAGGTTCTCAATAGGATTGAGGTCAGGGGAGGATGGAGGCCACACCATGACTTTCTCTCCTTTTATCCCCATAGCAGCCATTGATGCAGAGGCATTCTTTGCAGCATGAAATGGTGCATTGTCATGCATGAAGATGATTTTATTACGGAAAGCAGTTCTTCCTTCTGTACCAGGGAAGGAAGTGGTCAGTCAGGAACTCCACATACTTTGCAGAGGTCATCTTTACACCTTCGGGGACCCTAAAGGGGCCGACCAGCTCTCTTCCCATGATTCCACCACCACCTTGCTGACGTCGCAGCCTTGTTGGAACAAGGTGGCTGTCCACCAACTATCCACTACGCCATCCATCTGGACCATCCAGGGTTGCACGGCACTCATCAGTGAACAGGACTGTTTGAAAATTAGGCTCCATTCACATTGTAACGCCCCGTACGCGGCGTATTTTGCCGCGATTAGTTTACTTTTTTATTTTTTTCACAAAGAATTTACATTGATGTCTATGGCCGAACGCCAATGCCGCCTGAAAAAAAGGGTCCGGGACTTGTTTTCAGGCGACAGGCGTACGGCGTTTATGAGATGTGAACCATCTCATAGACATCAATGGAAATTCTCCCCTCCAGCGGCACGAGCGTCGCGCTTCAGGCGTTTTGTCGCCTAGGTGTGAATGCGGTGTTAGTCTTCATGTATTTTTCTGCCCAATGCAGCCGTTTCTGCTTGTGAGTATTGGTTAGTGGTGGCCGAATGGAAGGTTTATGCACAGTTGCAAGACTCTGGAGGACTTTACACCAGGCCCGGACTGGGCAGTTGGGGGAAAAGAGAAAACCCGGAAACAGGATGAGCAGCTACTACAGGAGACATGGAAAAAGAAAGAGGACTGTGCTGGGGGAACTAATAGCCCCAGCATCACGAGAGAGTGCCACACTTTACCCTCACCACCAGAGAGAGCCACGCTGTACCCGCACCACCGGAGAGCGCCACGCTGAAACCCGCACCACCAGAGAAAGCCACGCTGTACCCGCACCACCAGAGTGCCCTGCGCTGTACCCACAGCACCAGAGAGTGCCACGCTGTACCCGCACCACCAGAGAGCAGCAGGCTGTACCCACACCGTACCCACACCACCAGAGAGCGCCACGCTGTATCCTCATCACCAGAGAGCCACACTGTACCTGCACCACCAGAGAGAGCCACACTGTACCCGTACCACCAGAGAGAGCCACGCTGTACCCGCACCACCAGAGAGCCACGCTGTGCCCGCACTACCAGAGAGAGCCACGCTGTGCCCGCACCACCAGAGAGAGAGCCACGCTGTACCCGCGCCCCCAGAGAGAGCCACGCTGTACCCATGCCACCAGAGAGAGAGACACTCTGTACCCACGCCACCAGAGAGAGAGTCACGCTGTACCCGTGCCACCAGAGAGAGCCACGCTGTACCTGCGCCACCAGAGAAAGAGCCAAGCTGTACCCGAGCCACCAGAGAGAGAGCCACGCTGTACACGCATCACCAGAGAGAGCCACGCTGTACCCGCACCACCAGAGAGCCACGCTGTACCCGCACCACCAGAGAGCCACGCTGTGCCCGCACCACCAGAGAGAGCCACGCTGTGCCCGCACCACCAGTGAGAGAGCCACACTGTACCCACGCCACCAAAGAGAGAGCCACGCTGTACCCGCGCCACCAGAGAGAGAGCCACGCTGTACCCATGCCACCAGAGAGAGAGCCACTTTGTACCCATGCCACTAGAGAGAGAGTCACGCTGTACCCATGCCACCAGAGAGAGCCACGCTGTACCTGCGCCACCAGAGAAAGAGCCAAGCTGTACCCGAGCCACCAGAGAGAGAGCCACGCTGTACCCACACCACCAGAGAGAGAGAGCCATGCTGTACCCGCGCCACCAGAGAGAGAGCCACACTGTACCCGCGCCACCAAAGAGAGCCACTCTGTACCCGCGCCACCAGAGAGAGTCACGCTGTACCTGCGCCACCAGGGAGAGAGCCACGCTGTACCCGCGCCACCAGAGAGAGAGCCACGCTGTACCCGCGCCACCAGAGAGAGAGCCACGCTGTACCCGCGCCACCAGAGAGAGAGCCACGCTGTACCCACACCACCAGAGAGAGCCATGCTGTACCTGCACCACCAGAGAGAGAGCAGGTCAGTGTCACTGGGCAGTGTGGGCACAATAGGAGACAGATAGTACTAGCATTGTATGGCCAAAATAGGACTGGGACACTGTGATAAAAATGGGACTGCTCTTTAAAGGGGCACTGTAACCATTGCAGGGCCCCTTTGCAGTGCAGTCCCCTTTATATCACAGTGTCCCTGCCCATTACAGTGTGGAGGACCGACACCAGCCACCCCCGTGAATGTCGACAAACCCCCCCCCCCCCAGTGATTGCTCACTCTAAAAATGCCTGGGCCTATTTTTTGTCCAAGTCCGGGCCTGCTTTACACCTTGATGTCCGTGGGACTCCAGAGGCACCAGCAGCTTTAAATATCTGTTTGCTGCTATGTAATGGTGTTTTAGCAGCTGCTGTCTTGATCCGGTGTATGGATCTGGCAGAAATCTTCCTCAATGTGCCTTTATCTGCACGAAACCCGCCTGTGCTTTGAATCGGCCACAAATCTCTTAATAGTGCGATGATCACTCTTACTTTTTTTTGTCAAATATCTAATGTTTTCATACCTCGTCCAAGGCATTAAACTATTTCACAGCCCTGAGACACAATGCCATCCATGAGTTGAACTGAAAAACGAAATATTTAATCTTTGTGACACTGAAATAGAATTTGCATAATAATTTGGAACAGGGTGTATACTCTGTAGCTCCTGCTGGATTTTTCCTCTAATCCTCTTGTGGGGGTTGCCATTTGTGGATGGACATTTTATGGTTACACAACCTGGTCACATTACTATAATCTTTTTATATGGACTATAAACTGAAGGACTTATGAACAAATGGTTGTGGAACGAATCATCTGAGTTTCCATTATTTCTTATGGGGGAAATTTGCTTTGATGTACAAGTGCTTTGGTTTCCAAGCATGTTTCCAAAACAAATTATGCTCGCAATCCAAGGTTTTACTGTGTATGCATTCTTTAGGCTTTTGTTAACCATCCTAAGCTGTAAAAAAAGGCTAGCTAAACTGGTTTGGCAAAAGATAAGGTTTAGGAATAACTGCTGTAAGGTGTCTTTAGTATTTTTTAGAATGTGGAGTTTCCCAGGTTGACACATGGGGTAAGCTCGTATTTGTTAGTCATAATGAAATATTAGGTTACATGATGTTATCCATGTACTAATGGATACAGCCATAATCTACCACATCTACATCCTTTGCGCAATACTTTGTTGAAGCACCTTTGGCACCAATTACAGCCTCAAGTAATTTTAAGTACAGTGAAACCTTGGATTGGGAGTAGCGCAGTTAACGAGCATTTCATAATACAAACATTTTTTTTAAAATCCAGTTTGCAAGTGTTGTCTCGCAAAACGAGTAGGATTCAAGCCACAGCCGTGCGCAGTACTGCATTTGGCCAGAGATAAGGGGGCGCTGGAGCCATTCGGAAATACTCTGGAAAACTCGGAAATACTGCATTCCTGAGCCTTTCCGAGGGCCACATGCGGTATTGCATGCCATAGAAGTCAATGCGGAACAAATTATTTTTGTTTCTATTGACTTCTAAGGGGAAACTTGCTTTCATAAGTGAGTGCTTTGGATTACGAGCATTCTCCTGGAATGGATTATGCTCGTAATCCAAGGTTCCACTGTATGATGCTACAAGATTGGCACACCTATTTTTGGGCTTTGCAGGACCTCTCAAGCTCTATCAGGTTGGATGGGGAGCGCCGGTGCACAGCTATTCAATTCAACTGGATTTAAGGCTGGGCTGTGGCTTGGCCACCCAAGGACATACACAGAGTTGTCCCGTAGCCACTCCTTTGTTATCTTAGCTGTGTGCTTAAGGTCGTTGGAAGATGAACCTTCATCCCAGTCTGAGGCCCAGAGTACTCTGGAGCAGGTTTTCATCAAGGATGTCTCTGTACATTGCTGTATTCATCTTTCCCTCGATCCTTACTAGTCTCCTAGTTCCTGCTGCTGAAAAACATCCCCACAGCATGATGCTGCCACCACCATGCTTCACTGTAGAGATAGTATTGGCCAGGTGATAAGCGGTGCCTGGTTTCCCCCAGACTTGACGCTTGCCATTCAAGCCAAATCGTTTAATCATTGTTTTAGCAGACCAGAGAATTTTGTTTCTCATGGTCTGAGAGTCCTTCAGGTGCCTTTTGCCAAACTCCAACACGGGCTGTCATGTGCCTTTTACTGAGGAGTGTCTTCCATCTGGCCACTCTAAAATACAGGCCTGATTGGTATAGTGGTGCAGAGATGGTTGTTCTTCTGGAAAGTTCTCCTCTCTCCACAGAGCAAGACTGGAGCAAGACTGGAGCTCTGTCAGAGTGACCATCAGATTCCTGGTCACCTCCCTGACTAAGGCCCTTCTTCCCCAATCACTTAGTTTGACCAGGCAGCCTAGGAAGAGTCCTGGTGGTCCCAAACTTCTTCTATTTACAGATTATGGAGGCCACTGTGCTCATTTGGACCTGCTGCAGAAACGTTTCTGTACCCTTGCCCAGATCTGTGCCTCAATACAATCTTGTCTCTGAGCTCTACAGACAATTCCTTGGACTTCATGGCTTGGTTTGTGCTCTGACATGCACTGTGAACCTCATATGAACAAGTGTGTACCTTTCTAAATCATGTCCAATCAACTGAATTTACCACAGGTAGACTCCAATCAAGTTGTAGAAACATCACAAGGATTATCAGTGGAAACAAAATGCACCTGAGCTCAATATTGAATGTAATGGCAAAGACTATGAATACACATGAATTCTTTGACATTGTCATTATGCGGTATTGTTTGTAGAATTTTGAGGAAAATAATGAATTTAATCAATTTTGGAATAAGGCTGTAACATAACAAAATGTGGAAAAAGTGAAGCGTTGTGAATACTTACCGGATGCACTGTATGTCTCTACTAACTTTGCACATCGAGGCCCGGATTCAGAAACAATTTACGTCGGCGTATCTATTGATATGCCGCGTAAATTGTAGCATGTGCCGGCATATCTTCTTTCTGTATTCAGAAAGTAAGATACGCCGAAATTTGTCTAAGAGACGACTGACGTAAGTCTCTAACGCCGTCGTATCTTAGTTGCATATTTATGCTGGCCGCTAGGTAGCGCTTGCGGAGATTTACGAGTAGAATATGCAAATTAGGTAGATACGCCGATTCAGAAACGTACGTCCGCCCGGCGCATTTTTTTACGTCGTTTACGTAAGGCTTTTCCCGGTGTAAAGTTACCCCTGCTATATGAGGCGTAGCCAATGTTAAGTATGGACGTCGGGCCAGCGTTGAATTTAGCGTAGTTTACGGCGTTTACGTAAGTCGTTCGCGAATAGGGCTTTGCGTAAGTTACGTTCACATCGAAACCAATGAGGCTTTGCGGCGTAATTTGGAGCATGCGCACTGGTATACGTCTACACGGCGCATGCGCCGTTCGTAAAAAACGTCATTTACGTGGGGTCACACTGAATTAACATAAAACACGCCCATATCTTCCTATTTTAAATTAGGCGGGCTTACGCCGGCCCTCATACGCTACGCCGCCGTAACTTAGGGCGCAGGTTCTTTCTGAATACAGAACCTGCCTCACTAGGTTATGGCGGCGTAGCGTATCTGAAATACGCTACGCCCGCACAAAGTAACGCCGGGCTTTCTGAATCCGGGCCCTAGACTTTGCAGTATTTGGCCACTCATTTTTGCAGAACTGCTCAAGTTCAGTTAAATTTGATAGTGACGGTCTGTGAACTTCAGTCCTCAAGTCATTCCACAGATTTTCAATGGGGTTTAAGTCTGGGCTCTGACTAGGCCATGCAAAAACATTTACCATTTTCTCCTTCAACCACTGAGTAGCCATTTTGCTGTGTGCTTTGGGTCATTGTCATAGGAAAGTAACCTTCTTCCCACTGACAACTTTCTGGCTCAAGAATGTGATGGTATTTTACCCCATCCATTTTTCCTTCTATCCTGACAAGTGCTTCAGCCCCTGCTGTAGAGAAACGCTCCCAAAACAATATGAGCTAGATTCACCAAGGCTTTACGTCGGAGTATCTATTGATACGCCACGTAAGTTAGAAGATGCGCCGTCGTATCTATGCGTGCTATTCAGGGAGCTGGATACGCCTGAATTTCAGCTTCCTCTGACCGACGTAAGTGTTAGTATGCCGTTGTATCTAGGGTGCATATTTACGCTGGCCGCTAGGGGCGCTTCCATAGATTTACGCGTAGAATATGTAAATGAGCTAGATACGCGATTCACGAACGTACTTGCGGCCGCTACGCCGTTTATGTAAGGCTTACGTCCGGCGTAACGTTTCTCCTGCTATATGAGGCGCAGCCAATGTTAAGGTATGGACGTCAGAACAGCCGTCAAATTTTACGTCGTTTACGTAAGTGGTACGTGAATGGGGCTGTGCGTAGGTTACGTTCACGTCGAAAGCATTGCGCCGATGTTTCTTAGGGAGTATATGCAACATGATTCTGAGCATGCGTACGAACGGCAATTCATTTACATGGGGTCACGGCTAATTTAAATGAAGCACGCCCCCTACCTGCCTATTTTGAATTTGGCGGCCTTACGTCGGCCTATTAACACTACGCCGGCGCAACGTATGGCGCGGGATCTTTGAGAATACGGTTGTGGGCTCACTGTTTTACGTCAACGTAGCGCATATGAGATGCGCTACGCCGGCCAAAAGGTACGCCGCTGTACCTGAATCTAGCTCTATATTACCACCTTCCTGCTTTACTGTAGGAATGGTGTTATTTGGATGGGGCGCTGTATTAGATTTCCGCCAGACATATAGTTTGGTGTTGAGACCAAATCATTCAATTTTTTTCACATCGGACAATAAAACCATTTCCTAATACAGATTTATTAAGCTATCATTTTTGCTGTTTTATTTTTGAGTTATTACCATCAGTGTTGGGCAAGTGGGCAACCACTATATACTATGGCCCGGATTCACAAAGCACTTGCGCCGACGTATCTCGCCGCGTAAGTGCAAATATGCGCCGTCGTATCTGTGCGCCGTACCCACAAACTAAGATACGCCTAAAAACAGGCTTAATCCCGCCAACGTAACTTGCCTACGCCGGCGTAGGGTGTGCGCACATTTACGCTGGCCGCATGGTGGCGCTGCCATTGATTAGCCATTCAAATATGCAAATGAGGAAAATACGGTGATTCACGAACCTGCGCCCGCCCGACGAAGGCTAAGAGAGGTGCGTGTAAGTTGTACGTCCGGCGTAAAGTTAAGCCCCAAAAAGGAGGTGTAACTCAGCAGCAGACATGTAAAGGTCTGCATCAGGGAACAGAAGCCGGCGGTTTTTACGTAGTTTACGTTGGACGTGTGTCTGGATGGATATAGATTACGTTCATGGCGTAGGCAGTGATCCGGCGTATCTTAGGTAGTTGTTCCGATGTGGTTATGAGCATGCTCACAGGGATGCGTCCACGACACGACGCATGCGCAGTTCGTTCAACGTACTTGTCTGGCTCTCAAACCATCATTTGCATGGGGTCACGCCTCATTTGCATGGCTCACACCCACTTCCACCTACGCCGACTTACGCCTTCGAAACCCAGCGCAGTTTAGGCAGCATTGGCTTTGTGAATTCCATGCTTGCCTCTCTGTGCTGCGTCAGCGTAGCGTACAGGAGATTCGCTACGGTGACATAAATGTGCGCGGCTGTCTGTGAATCCGGGCCTATATCTATACAAGAAATAGCTTAATCAGGAACAACATTTAATCTAGATAATCAAATTCTTGAAGGGAGTGTCCTAGTGCGGGATGTGAATGGACTTGTTCCTGTGTAGCTCCGGTCTCTTCATCTACAATCCTGCTCCATCCTGATCAACCATAGACAGCAAACTGTTTTAAAGAACCCCTGACTTTTTCTCATACAAGTACATGGTACCTCAGGCACATATCAGGAATATGGGGTAACAAACACTTTACGCACCCTATAACGGGGATGATATTTGTTATGATTCTATCTGGTTTTTTTTTCTCTTTTCTCTTATTTTCTGAAGTTTAGCCAAGCCAAGAAAAAAGAGAAACAGTGTTGCTTTTGAGCGATTGTAATAGAAGTTTATTGAATTATTTTATACTTAAAGACAAGATAGCTAATCATTAGGTGAAATAGTAAATATTATCAGCCGTGAGATGGGCAATATTAATAACAGATGTGATGTAACATATATATGCTGTCTCTCTGTATAACTGTAACACTGTTTCTGTGAAAATAAAGAATTTATAAAAAAAAACTGTCTTCCAGGCTCCTCAAGACATTCCAAGACTCTCTTAAGCTGGGGAAACTTCCTGACTCTATGAACGAAGCACTCATTGTTGTCATACCCAAACCTGGTAAGGATGGGCCGCAATGTGGGTCCTTCCGTCCCATATCCCTCCTAAACAATGATGCAAAAATTCTAGCAAAGATTCTTGCCCTTAGTCTTTAGACGATCATTTTATCCCTCATACCCCCAGAAAAAATCTGGTTTTATGTCTGGCAGGAGCACATTTGATAACATTCATAGATTACTTGCATGTCCATGATGCAGCACACGCAAAACGTAGTGGATTGGTCCTGTCCTTGGACGTGTTAAAAGCCTTTGACACTGTAAGCTGGCCCTTCCTGTGGGAAGCTATGGCACGGATGGGTTTTGGTCCGCACTTTATCCAGTGGGCTCGACTATTATATGCTGATCCGAGGGCCAGAGTCCGCACAAATAAAGATATCTCTAGTCCATTTTCCGTAAAGAGGGGTACTAGGCAGGGGTGCCCTTTCTCCACTTCTGTTTGTATTGGCCATTGAGCCGTTGGCTCTGGTGGTGTGGCAGACATCAGAGATAGGGGGGCATCCGATCTGGTCCAATAGAGGAGAAGATCTCTCTCTACGTAGACAATGCCCTTGTATACTTAGATGGTAGACAGAGCTCATTTACTAAACTATTGCATGTTGTAGAGGAGTTGGTACAGTTTTGTGGCTTCAGATGGGTTGGGAAAAGTCCCAGGTCTTTCTCATTGCCCCTCCCCCTTCTACTGTTGAATATTTACAGAGGTCACATATCCAACTAAAGTCCTCCTTTAAATACCTGGGTATTCAGATACATGTTGACCTTTCTAAATATGAAGAACTTATTGTCACTCCTATAGGCAAACAGATGACGGATAGATTCCGTAACCTGGTCATCACTGCCCCTTAATGTAATTGGCCGCATAAATAGATTTTTACCAAAATTCCTCTATTGTTTGAGATGCCCTGTTTTTTCCACAAAAATATTTTTTGCAAAAATTTACGTCACCCTTTCCTCCTTTATCTGGAATGGTTGCCAACCTCATATAGCAAGGTCCTCCCTACAGGCGGCAAAGGCCGCGGGTGGCCTGGCCTGCCCGAACTTAAGGCATTATTTTCTTGCTTTCCAACTCACTCCGTGATGGGCTACACTCTGACCCCCACTCCAGCTACAGCACTCCTACTGACCATTTTCGAACCTTCTACCTCGCTAAGGGACGAACTGCATAAATTAACAAGGTCTGGAGGCTCCAGATTTTCACAGAAGGTTTTATCCCTAATGCAGTGAATTTATTAAGGTTAACAACCTTTTGTCCTTAGAAGCACTTTAACAGGCAAAAAGGAAGCAAAGTAAAGTAAAGTTTATTGTTTGGCTTTACACACACACACACTTTACCCACTTGCTGAATGTACACAATCTGGCTGCAAGGGGTTATAACAAGCTTAAGTTCATGCTCTTGGCGTAATTTTTAGTATAAGTGATCTGGGCAGCTCTACAGCCACTTGATCACTTTTACTGTGGTGGGAAGGTCTGCACATCCCCAGACCTCCAGGGAGCCCCAGACCATGGTTTGTTTTCCGATCTCTTCTGTGACTAATGAAGCTGTAGATAATGATGATTTCATCACTTTTGGCTTCCGAGATAAGCCAGGGAAGCAGCTATTCAAGTATGAACTGTGTTTGATTAGCTGCATAACTCCATAAGGAGTACGTGTTACCTTCCCAAAGCCATCACATAGGACGATTGCTAGAAATAAAATGAAATATAAAAAATATTAAAAATAAGTGTTAAAAAAAGAAAATAAATTTTAATTAAATGTTTTAAAGAACCCCTGACTTTTTCTCATACAAGTACATGGTACCTCAGGCACATATCAGGAATATGGGGTAACAAACACTTTACGCACCCTATAACCCAGAGGCGATTCAGTTTGCATGTGCCGCGCTATATAAGTTTTTCATTCATTCATTCATTCATTCATTCATTCATTCATAACTGCAGTAAAGCAGTAAAAAAGGCAGTAAAAAAATCAGGACTGCTGCTCTGCTAGACATTGCCATGCTGTGTAGTAGACCTGTGTAAATCTTGTGAACTGAAATACAAATCATTTGGCAGGTAAACTACCTCCTTTATATGTATTTCATTTGTGTACATAGTTGACTTGAAATTCAACTTTAAAGTGGAAGAAAATCTCTATTTTTAAAGAATTCCCTCCCCTCCGCCTCCTGTTTAACCTTTATAAAAAAAAAAGATGTGTTCTTATCTATTTTTAATTCTGTCCGGTCGTGTGATCCTGCAACTCTGACTCAAAAAAGGTATTTATAGGTAAAGGTATGTTTTTTATATCTATTCACAAATGCTTTGCCTTTCATTTTTTTTTTTTTCATTCAAAGGTATTTTTATTGAAAGTCAAAAGAAACAAGACAATTACAAATGTAGGCTCGACACAGATGCAACTGTGTAGGAGATCATGCCTGATACAGATATAGATATACAGCTCCATAGACTAGCATATTAAACTGTGTAAGGCTAAGAATGTTGGTCTAATCATGGAGTCAACAGTAGGATGAAGATAAATGCTTTAACAGGTGAACTAGTTGGTAACTAAGCATTCGTATAGCTAACGTATCAGTTCAAGGAAGAAACTCTTCAGAAAGCTCGGAGAGCCATAGGTGTTCAAGAAAATCAATGGTGATGTCTTAGAGGAAGAAAGTGTAGGAGAGCATGAAGAAGAAAGGGGGAGGGGTATGGGAGGGGTATTGTGAGTCGATAGTGTTTCTAGCGGTTGTATGTTTTATCTATCAGCCATTCTTCGGTGTATATAACAGTGGTGTAGTTTTGGAGCCACAAGGGCTCTGTGAGGTCTCAAGTGTCGCTTTAGTTCATCATAGCTTCGTAATCTTGTGAAAATCTAAAAGCAGACCATGGTCGCCAGGTGTCAAGGAATTTCTCAGCTGTCCCTCTATCCTGGGCCAACGTATCCTCCATCTCGCGCACCTCCGCCACCCTACGGAGCCACTCTTGGGCTGAGGGTACTCTGGTGGTGTTCCAGTAGAGGGGAATTAGGGATTTGGCTGCATTTAGCATGTGTTTAGTTAAGGAGTTTTTGTAACGGGTGAGCGAGAAGGAGGACAGGTGGAGCAAGCAGCATGCAGCATTCAGTTCCATGGATGTTTCTGTGATCCGTTTGATTGTATCACAAACCACTTTCCAGAAAATGGTGATCATTGGACAGGTCCACCAAATATGGATCAGCGAACCCACTGCGGACTGACACCTCCAGCAGGTGTCTGGCTTTGTGGGGTCCCATCTGTGGAGTCTCGCTGGCGTGTTGTACCACCTGGTTAACAGTTTATAACTTGTCTCCTGCAGCTTTGTGCTAATGGAGCATTTGTGTGCCAGTATACAGGCTTTTTGCCATTGTTTGTCCGTTATGGCGAGGTCAAGGTCCTCCGCCCAATCCCGTCTCTGTTTGTCTAGGCCCTCCTCATTTGTGGAAGTCAGCCATGAATAAGCCACCGAAGTGGCCCTAGGCACCGGTTTCTGCGCGTGACAGGTGGATTCCAGAACCGTCTGTGGTCTGTGCAGGTCAGACGAGTTCCTGAATCCGTTCAAATAGCTGCGTAATTGAAAGAATGACCATTGTTTCAGATTAGTGAGATCATTGTCTAATTTAAGGGTGGCCCAGTCTTTAAGTTTGTTCCCCCTGTAGCAATCTCTAACCAGCAATGGGTCGTCGGTGCGTGTCGATCTAAACGTCGGTGTGTTCAGACCGGGTGAGAAGTCAGGGTTGTCAGCTAGAGGGGTGAGCGGACTGGGAAAGGTGGAAAGTTTCTTAAGTCTGGAAAGTGAGTGGAATAGACCCAGGGTAGTTCCTGTGATGGGGTTTCTACGGAGGGTCATGGGGCAATTGGGCCACGAAGTCCACGGTGAGTATTTTAGGTCAATGGGGCTGAGTTTGCCTTTCATTTACATTTTAAATGGAATGGGTTGTTTAACAAGGTGATCATTTACAAGCCTAACATTTAAAACCATATATTTCTGTCTACATTGTATTTGAATTATTTCTAACCTACTCCTATTAATCTGTACAGTGTTGTACCCAAACTAAATTTGCGTCCTTTTTTTCCCACAAATAGAGCTTTCTTTTGATGGTATTTGATTGCCTGTATGATTTTTATTTTTTGAGAAATAAACAGAAAAACACAGAAAATTCTGAAAAAAATAATATTTTCTACTTTTTGTTATAAGAAACATTTAATAAACTCAATTTTAGTTATATATTTAGGCCAAAATTTATTCAGCCACATTTCTTTGGTAAAAAAAATGTCAATAAGCGTATATATATATTTTTTAACAGAAGGAATGTTTATTTAGATATTCAATCGGTTACAGGTTAAGCATAGCAAGACAATAAGCAGTGTAATGTTGAAAAAGGTCAGGTAACAGGACCAAGAAAAAGTAAACAGAATACGTCAAGCAAACATATTACAATAGGGTATTTCCCGGAGTAGCTTGAGAATAAGGTCACATCTGGAATGCAACCTGGGTATACCTTATAGTCCGGCGCAGTATAGATGACATGAACAGCAAAGTCAAAAATCGCAGCTATTAAAAGTGTTGTGTGCTATCAATGGGGGCGGGGGGAGGAGAAGGGGAGACAGGGGAGGGGGGATTTGAAACACACCCCCGTCTGGTGTTACTAGACAGGGGGGCCAGGAGGGTCTCCAGGAGGGGCATGTAGGGGTGGACCGGAATGAGGTCAACCACCGAGAGCTACAGCGTGAGATGCCTGTCCGTCGCCCATGCGACCAGATTTTATTAAAATGTCTTGGGGCGATTGCGTGTATGTTAGCTTGTAAAGGGGGAGAGCCTTGTTCACTACGTCCTTCCTAGCAGCAACCCGAGGCGGCTCCATCATTTTCCATTGGAGTAGTATTGTTTTCCTGGCATAAAATGCATCATAAAAAATAAACAACTTTTTGTGTGTAGTTGTGGTCAAGTTATCTGTAATCCCCAGCAACAAAACCAGGGGATCAAGCCTGACAGATATCCCACTAATTGAACCCATGTCAGCAGCCACTACCCGCCAAAACTCCTGTATTCTTGGGCAAAGCCACACCATGTGTATGAAGTTGCCAACCTCCCGTTGGCTTTAGGACATTGATCCTCAGAGGTATGATATATTAATGCTAGTCTTTGAGGTGTATAATACACCCTGTGTAGAAATTTTAGCTGTATAAATCTGTCCCTTGCAGAGATCATAAGAGGAATAAACTGTTGTAGGCCCTCAGACCAGTCCTCCTCAGTCAGTTCTGGCAGGTCACGTTCCCAGGCCGAGAAAGCTCTAGTAGCCCCAGAGCTACCCACGCAAGTAAGACGGAGATAGATGGGGATAACGTTCTGTCCATGAAACGGGATGTAAACAGCCTCTCCACCGTGTGAGGGTCGACCTTAATAGAACCCGGGAACTATGCACTGAGGGTGTGCCTCAACTGCAAGAACCTAAAATACATCCGGGGAAGCCCAAATTTACCCTTCATCTTTCCAAAGGATAGCAGGTGTCTCTCAGACATGACGTCTCTCAGTGTTCTCACTCCATACCTGGCTCACAGGTGCAGGTCAGGCACAGTCCTCAGATGCGGGAAATGATGGGTTGCCCCACAGAGGCAAGTGGGGAGAGAACAGCTGCGGCTCCTCCAGAAGTTTTGAAATTTGTTTTCACACCCGTACCGTGGTCCTCATGGGGGTAGTGATGTGCATGGTGGAACTAGGCCGTCTGTAGACTACATTACTTAATTCAGAATAGGACCCTAGGATTGCTGCCTCTAGGTTGACCAAGGGGTTAGATTAGTCCTGTGTGAACCACCACCTCACGGATACCAGGACCGCAGCCCAGTAATATTTCTTAAAGTTGGGAAGGGCAAGGCCACCCCCTGACAGAGAGAGCTGAAGTGTGGACCTAGCTACCCTTGGTACCGTCCCCTGCCATATAAATGAACTGACCGTTTGTTCTAGTTTCACAAAGAATGAGTTAGGGATACCGACATGAGTGTTCCTAAAAACATACAGAAACTTAGGGAGGAAGGACATTTTGATTAAATTAACACGGCCTACAGGGGTGAGAGGGAGAGTCTTCCAGACAGAGCTCCTCTGCAGAAGCTTCTGAAGGTCCGGGTGCACATTGAGCTATAGATACTTCAGTAAGTGTCTATGGATCTGGATACCTAGATATTTAAAACTATCAACCCATTGGAGAGGGGTGGGGGGGGGGGGGTCTTCCCTGATTTAGAGGAAATAGGACCGACTTGTCCCAATTAATTCTAATTCCTGAGAATTTTCCAAAGGAATCAATCAATTCCAGGGCTGCCGACAAAGATTGGTGGGGATCCTTAAGATAAAGAAGGGCATCGTTCACGTACATGGACACTTTCTCAACAATGGGGTGGACTGATATACCGGCGACTGTCAAGGAGGACCGAAGGAGGATAGCCAGGGGCTCAATGGCAAAAGCAAACAGGGCCGGGGAGAGGGGGCATCCCTGCCTAGTGCCTCGGTGGAGCGGGAATGGGGCAGAGAGAAGGCCAAATTATCCGGACCTGAGCAGTTGGGGCAAAATACAGCATCCGGAGCCATGATATAAAGGTGGGGCCCAGGCCAAATCTCTGAAGTACATTCCACAAATAGTCCCACTTCACCAAGTCAAAGGCTTTTTCAGCATCAAGTGACGCTATTACCCCCTTCCCAGCCACCCGATCGATCACCAAAAACAACTGTAGCCCTGTTGTGATTTTCAGCCATTTAAGAGGATGTAGATATATATATATATTGCAGCAGGTGGAGCCAGAGAGCACAGATTTGGAGGCTGCAGTACAGAACAGACATAGAGATACATTTCTACAGCAAGGGGCTGGATAACTGCATTTCCCAGGAGGCTGTGAGACAGGAAGTTCCGGGAGAGAGGGAAGTCAGGAGGAAGTAGTGAGGAGAGGGAGTCTGGAACAAGGACCCAGGCAACACAGATCTGCATCACAGGGTGATTTAAGACAGTTTGTGTCAGAGCTGTGTGTTTGCCACTGAGACACAGGCTCTATGCAGTAGTGCTTGGAGAGACTGATGTTCGTCTACTGAAACAGAGAGAGACTGTGTTTTGAGCGATCGAACTGAGGCCTGGTCGCAGGGCCGATCCAGCCACCGGAGTAATCCAGCTTGCCCAACTGAGTGAGTGGAGCTGACGGAGGTTATTGCCAGATTCCCCAGACGGCCCCTAGACGATCTGAGATGTCCTGCCGGAGGCTTTAAAAGACTGCATCCATTTCACAGACATCGGTCTGAGGAGAGAGGGACATTCGCTTCCGCAGACAATCATCCTCCTTTCCCAAAGAGACACTAGAAGTGGTGAGCGGCCTTTGGCCATTGCAACAAGTGTACTTCCTACACCAGGGCCCCAACGTTGGCTAGCCTAGGACAGTATTACTGGCCAGTAGTTTAGGGTGGGGTAGATACCGCTAAGTATATATATATATATATATTACTGTTCATTGCATTCAATCTAAATGTATTATCTCATCCTGTTATTAGTTGTATTATATTAGAGTGGGGAGACATTAAGGGCTTTTGCTCTATCCCACAGTTATTAAATCTGTTATAAAGCTTCACAAGGTGTGCTGGTGTGCTGTGGATTCATTGTTTGTGGTGTGTCACAGAGGTGAGACAGAAGACCCGATAATTCAGCGGCTCCTTCGGGGGTGAGCACTACACAACATTCTCAGATTAATATCTGTACCTTTGCTTGGCATGAAGCCTGTCTGATCCCCATGTACCAGGGAGAGTATCACTGCATTGAGACGATTAGCCAGTACTTTTGTGAGGATTTTTGCATCCACATTTAACAGTGAAATTGGTCTGAAGGATGGGCAAATCTCGGGTCCTTCCCTGGCTTGGAAATGACCACGATCACAGCATGCATCATAGAGGGCGGAAGAGAGCTATCTGAGACACGTTAAGAGGGCCCCTCTGAGTCTCGCAGCCAGTGAGGTGCAATGCGTCTTGAAGAACTAGGCTGGGAGGCCATACTCCCCCGGTGTCTTGCCGGCCTGCACAGAGGTCACTGCCGTCTGAACCTCCTTCAGAGTAATAGAAGCCTCCAATGTTAAGCGGGCATCCTCTGATAGAGTGGGGAATTGAAGAGTGTCAAGGTAGGATTGGAGTTCTAATGGGGTGTAGTCAGCTCTAGAGGAGTATAAGTCCCTATAATAGGCTGCGAAGCATGTATTAATATATCCAAGGTCTGATAGCAACCTCCCTGACCAATCCTTGATGTTAGCAACATGGGTTACATCTGATGGCTCTCTGGAAAGCCAGGCAAGCATGCGGCCCCACCTCTAACCATGTTCAAAGTATTTGTTTCTTTGCCGCTGAGAGTCTGAGGAGCTGAACCTCCTTCAGGGCCACAAGCAGGTCCAATCTCTGACTCTCCTCCCCGGTTTCAACATATCCAGCCTCCAACCTCTGGGCAGCAGCCTCAGCCCGGGCAAGCAAAGCCAGGGAGGATGAGTGTGCCGCCCCTATAGCGGACCTGTTGTTATATAACTTTTGAATCCTTCCCACCTGGCAGGTGTCTCCGTCCCAGCAGCACCTCAGGCTCAACTCGCTCATACAAGACCCAATACCTAGATAAGCACCATAGGTAGCTATCCGGGGCCCCCCTGTGTGTGTATCTTTAGGACAATGGGCGCATGGTCCAAAATCCCCCAAGGAAGATTAGATATCTTCTGCACCTTGGATAAGACAGGGCTGCTGACATAAATAAGGTCAATAAATGACATAGCAGTGTATGTAGCAGAGCTACAAGTATAGCTCCTTGTCTACGGGTACTTCCATCTCCAAATGTCTGTGAGGCCCATAGTCAGCGCCCAACGGGAGAGTGGAGAGTCCATAGCCAGATCAGGAGACATTTTGTCCATATGCGGGAATGGTACTATATTGAAGTCCCCAGCTAAGGTCACTGCAGTGACCGAGTGTGACGCCACTATCTGTGTCATCTTATTGAGGTGTCCAAGTGAAGCTGAGGGAGGGTTGTACAGTCCTGCCAACACCAAAGGCATGCCATCAACACTTGCGTGGAGCACCACATATTTTTTTTAAATCAAAACAACTTTTATTGAGCATAGAGAATACATGAACAGAGGGGTGATAAGTGCAACATGCACTACATTTGCAAATCAATCCACTTGACATGCATAGAGACATGCAAAAAAAAGGGGAAAAATGAGGAGGGAAAGTGCTTACATGGTATGGGCTGTGGAGCACCAAAGCAACAGGGGTTCAGAGGGGGAGAGAAGGGGGAAGTCCATGAAAGGAGCATATGTTCGCCGGGCGGGACCACATCTAGCCCTCCACAGTACATGTGGAGGAATCTTCTAGCCACCTATCCCAAATCTTATTGTACTTCTTTGGGCAGCCCCTGCAGATATATATTACTTTTTTGTAGGGGAGAGTGGTGTTGACAGCTCTAATCCATTGTTGTAGAGTGGGGGGAGCCCCCCTCATCCACATACTGGCGACCTGCATCCTGGCAAGGAATAATGTTTCTTTAAATATATTTAAGTACTTTTCGCCTTCAGGGAGTGAGAGGAGCCCCAACACACATTGACGGGGGCAAAGGGACAGGGGGGAGCCCATGCGGTCATGGAGGAACCGGACCACCTGGGTCCAGAATCCTTGTATGGGCAGGCTAGTCCAGAGTAGGTGATAGAAGGAGGCGTTAGGGTGGCTGCAGCTGGGGCAGTTGGGGTCGTGGCCTCATCTGTATTTAGAGATACGGTAGGGTGTCAGGTACGACCTGTGGAGGATAAACAGAGCACCACATATTTACCCCTTGGGATCCAGATGCAGGTCCAGGAGGGATTTACGGATTAGAATACCAACCCCCCTAGCATGTGTGGAATAGGTAGCATGGCAGTTGTGGCCAACCCATGTTTTTTTTAGGCTAAGGACCCGACCACCCACAAGGTGTATTCCCTGTAAAACACAGATATCCGGGGAGTATTGTCTGAGGAATTTAAAGACCAGGGCACATTTGATTTTGGAATTTAACCACCAAAACATTCCAAGAGATTACTGTCAGGGGGGCCATAAGGGACGGCCTGGGGACATAATAGCAGGTATCAGCCCTGCATCTGGATCAATATAGACAACCCCCGTGGGGGATATCCACCCTTGACAGCCTTCCGGTAGCCACAGAAATGTTTGCAGAGTCAGCATTACATGCATAAACTATATTCCTTCAGAAACTAACATAGAACTTAACAAACATAAAACAAAAACAGCAATAAAAAGAGCATAAGCCCCAACCCCCCCCCCCATGGGATCCCAGGGAAGGGTGTCTGGCCATTATTCGTAAGTTCAGGGGTCTAGCGGAGCAGTTACCTTTGTCCAGCAGCCGGTCCCCTCCCCGAGCAGGTTCAGAAGGCTCCAGGAAGATGAGTGCAGCCAGTCGTCAGCCCCATGCAGGATAAAGAGCAGGAAAGAAAAAAAACCCCAAGGAAAACAAAGTGAAAAAGGGGTGACACAGGATACAACGGAGACAATGGATATATCCCCAGCTTCCAAGGGCAGGAAAAAAGAACAAAGCACAAGCAGGCAATGAACCACATGTTGCAGACTCGACCTAGGGTGCCGGGAACATCATGCTGTACTTGGGAAAGGGGAAGGAGATATTTCAGGGGCTACTCCTAGGGGGGCCCTGATCGCCAGTGGTGGTAGGACTGTTCGGGTACCTAGACAGAAAATGCTTGTTTATAAAAAGATTAAAAATATATTACAAAAAAGAGAATTACAAAAATACAACAATGAAAGTCACAAAATTGACATAACACACGAGAATAAAAACATTAACAAACTCCATAGATTTGATGTGAATAGTGACGTATCCTCGACATGTTTTGCAGCCACTGCCGCTTCTTCAAGAGGCATCTATCTATAACATCTGAGAGAATATATAATCTCATAAATACAATGTCAATATTTGCTCCATTATATCAAAGCTACTGATAATGTGGTTTACTTAGGAGTATCTTAGAATGACAGAGAAACATGACTTACCAAGGTTGAAATTCTCTTTTTTTAAATAAATTGTTAATCTTTTTATAAACAAGGGTTTTATGTCTGGGTACCGCAACAGTCCTACCACCACTGGTGATCAGGGCCCCCCTAGGAGTAGCCCCTAGCATATCTCCTTCCCCTTTCTCTTCCAATTTTTATAGGATGATGGTACCCCCCCTACCCCTGCTAAATTAATGAGGCAGTCCCTTTCATCATACTGTACTTGATGTTGCGGGATCGGAGGGATTGCTTGACCGCATCAAACGTCGCTTTTGGGTATCTATCGAGAAGTCCGGGAAAAACATGAGGTGGGCAGCCTCATGGCAGAGGGTATTCATCTTCCGGGCCTTGTAAGATCTCGGTCCCTGAAGTTCATCAATTTAAAGATGAATGCGCGCGGAGGTGCCCCCTGGAGGTCCACATGTAGGAGGCATCCTGTGAGCCCTCTCCACAACCCTCTCCACAACAAAGTGAGTAGAGAAAGGCACCTGGGGAAAAAGTGTGCGGAAGAGGCGCTCGGTAAAGGCGGGGATCTCAGGGCCCTCAGTCCCCTCTGGGAGGCCAATGATCTGCAGGTTATTGCACTGGTTACGGTTCTCGGCGTCTTCCATTTTAGCTTCCAAGTGTTTCAGCCAGACCTGGACCGTATGAAGGGTGGCAGTGTGGTCTCTCACCGTGTCTTCTATGTCACCCATGCGACGCCTCATCCACCCACCCAGCGGCGGATCTTCTCATAGTTCTTTCTCAGAAGGTCCATCTCGATCTGCAGGGAGTCAATCTTAGTGGTGAGTGCCGCCTGACATCCATTAAGGGCCTGCATGAGAATGTTGGCATTCTCTGTGAGAGCTGAATCAGCCTCACAGGGTTTGGGTCACCATATTGGAAGTCTCCTCTACGTGAATAGCTGCTCCAGAGTATCGGGCCGGGGTTCCCCTGCATTGCGACTTATGAGTTTTCCTTTGCTCTTGTAAGACAGGACCATTTACACAAGCTGATGAGGAAGGTTAGTGGGGTCTCAGTCAAGTCAGGGTGAGTTAACAGGATGATATCCCCCACCGTTGGTGCAGAGCTCCGCTCCTAGACGTCTAGCCCGGTCGCCATCTTGGTCACGCCCCCAACCCATAGGGCCAGATCCACAAAGAGCCGGCGTAATGTAAAAATTCCCATTTAAGTTACACTGCCTTAAAATTTCTACCTAAGTGCCCGATCCACAAAGCACTTACCTAGAAATTTTCGGCTGTGTAACTTAAATTCCGCCGGCGCAAGGCGTTCCTCTTCAAATGGGGGCGATTCCCATTTAAATTAGGCGCGCTCCCACGCCGGCCGTACTGCTCATGCTTGTGACGTCATTTTCCCGACGTGCATAGCGCAAAATTACATTATGCCGAGCTTTGTGGATCGCGCCGGGTCAATAAAGTTGCGTCGGGAAAAAAAAAAGATACGGCGAAAAAAAAAAAAATTTAAAACAAAAAAAAAACACGTCGCTGGACAGAAGGGTCTGCTTTTACAAGGTGTAAACAGTTTACACTTTGTAAAAGCAGCCCTAATTTTACGATTGCAAACTAAAACTTACGGAGAAAAAACGAAGCTGAAAAGTTTTGTGGATCTCCGTAAGTGCTAATTTGCATACCCAAGGCAGCATTTCGACGCGAAATGCCCCCAGCGGCGGATGCGGTACTGCATCCTAAGATCCGGCAGTGTAAGTCCCTTACACATGTCGGATCTTCTGTCTATCTCTTGGAAACTGATTCTGTGGATCAGTTCCAAAGATAGAAACAGGGATACGACGGCGTATCAGTAGATACGCCGGCGTATCCCTTTTGAGGATCTGGCCCATAGTGTCTACAAACTAGGGTACATTTTCTGGAGATTACACAGCTTTTAATTTATGACTGCCTATCTCATTTCTTGCGATGCTAAAATGGCAGGGCAGTACAAAACCCCTCCAAATGACCCCATTTTGGAAAGTAGACACCACAAGTAAATTGCTGAGAGGAATGTTGAGCCCATTGAATATTTCATTTTTTTGTGAAAAAAAAAAAGATATATTGCTCACACATGCCATTGTTAAATGTGGAATTGCACTTTAAAATACATTCTGCTGCTTTTCCTGAGTACGGGGATACCACACGTGTGGGACTTTTTGGGAGCCTAGCCGCGTACAGGGCCCCCGTAAACCAAGCACCGCCTTCAGGATTTCTAAGGGTGAAAATGTTTGATTTCACTCCTAACTGCCTATCGCTGCTTCGGAGGCCATTGCCACCATTAGAATACCTCCCTTCATCCACCCACTTCTAATTTATATATGCCGAAGCATGGGGGCATCCACCCACAAAAGTTAGGAGAAAATCGCTCCTTCACCCCTGCTGCCCATATGCTTCAGCATATATGCTCTTTTTTTAACTGTGGTGGTGAAATCACCTCCTACAGCATTGTAGTCACGGATTTATGTATCGTGGGAGCAAACGCTGTTGCTGTCAAGATAAATAAATCTGCGCTGCAACTGAATGGCATACTTGCTAAGCAAATGATGGTTAACATTAAAACAAAGTAACATTACAGTATAACAGTAAGACCTTACCATACCATACCATACCATACCTGCAAAGCAAACAAAAAAAAAAAAGTAAAAAATGTTTTAACGCAACCTATGCTTAAAATATATATATGCCGAAGCATAGGGGCATCTACCCGCAAAAGTTAGGAGCAAATCGCTTCTCCGCCCCTGCTGCCCCCATGCTTCGGCATATATGCTCTTTTTTTTTTAACCGTGGTGGTGAAATCACCTCCTACAGCGCTGGAGTCACGGCTTTATGTATCGTGGGAACAAACGCTGTTGCTGTCAAGATTTATAAATCCGTGCTGCAGCTGAATGGTGTAACTGCAAACATGATAAAACATAATAACAATAAGGCCCGTTTCACACCTGCGGACCGTATGTCCGCTTTTTCATCCATCCGTTTACGGATGAAAAAGGAACATACATTAATCCCTATGAGATAGCGGATGAACATTCGCTGACACTCGATCGCATCCGTGTCCGCAATGCTCCGATTCTGCAGACGGAGGAAACTCCTATTCTTTTATCCGTCTGCGGATCGGATCGAGTGAACACGGACAGACGGTCCGTGTTCATCCGATCCCCCCATAGGGGAGAGCAGAGATCTGACAGGGTGGTCCCTGCACAGTAAGCATCTGTCATCTGCCGGATCGGCGGTGCGATCCCCGCTGAGCAAGCGGAGGTTCGCGGGGCGGATCATCACGGATCCGTCCCGTGTGAAAGGGCCCTAAAACATTGCAGAATAGAATACATTTAAAAAGAGCCGAACAATAGAGAGAAAATAGAGAAAGAGAGAACAAGAAAACAAAAACGATTTTTTAAATATTTTTTTTACACTTTTTTTGTAACTGTAACGGTTCGGTTCCAGGTTCGGGTCTCAAAATGCGATGGAAAGTGTGTCAAGAGGAACCAATTTAGAAAATAAAAGACGAACCTTTACAACCCCTTTAAAGCGGTAGTTCACCCCCCCCCGACACATTTTACCATCGAGACAGGCATTGTAGCGCGAGCTACAGTATGCCTGTCCCGATTTTTTTAACCCCGGACTCACCTTGTTCTCGTAGATCATATTTTTCGGCTCCCGCGGGGAATGGGCGTGCCTATGGAGAGGGAGGATGATTGACGGCCGGCCCTGGCACGTCACTCTCCCCGAAGACAGCCGGAGTAGGTCTCGGCTCTTCACGGCGCCTGCGCACAGGCTATGCGCACGCGTCGTGAAGACCAAGCCTATTTCGGCTATTTCCGGAGAAGCGTGACGCGCCAGAGCCGGCCGTCAATCATCCTCCGTCTCCATAGGCACGCCCATTCCCCGGTATCTTCAATCTACGAGAACAAGGTGAGTACGGGGGTAAAAAATTCGGGACAGGCATACTGTAGCTCGCGCTACAATGCCTGATTTTATGGTAAAATAAAAAAAAAATGTTTTTTTTTCGTCGATAGGGTGAACCCCCGCTTTAAGGAAGGATCCAGTCCATCCTGAAGCTCTGTATAGCACATGAGCGTTCAGCAAAGCCAATTGAAATAAGTATACAGACACTTTTTTGTACCAGCATCTGGCCTTACGGGCCACTAGGTATGGCGCCAACAACTGGTCGTTGGGGTCCTCCCCTCCCATATTTTGGTTATATTCGTGGACACACAGGGGTTTCTCCACAACACCAGTCACCGTACGAATTTGGACTGTCGTGTCTGCATGAAGGGAGAACAGAACAAAAACATTCTTATTATCCCTCCACTTCACAGCGAATTACACTTGGAGCAGGCTCTCTCCCTCAGCCTAAGATGGGAATCTACAAGCCTCTGGGGTAAGCCCCGGCGATTAGGTCGCACAGTGCCACATGCGCCAATTTGATGATCAAACAAGTGACTAAAAAGTGTCACGCTCGTGTAATAATTGTCCACATACAAATGGTACCCCTTTCCAAATAAGGGTGACACCAAGTTCCACACTATCTTGCCAGCACTCCCTATGTAATCTGGGCAGTTCTCCAGTTCTACGTGACTATTTCTTCCCTCGTAAACCATAAAACTACATGTATAGCTTATGCAGCTTGACCCAATATCTGGCACGCTTGCTGGGAAGGTACCGTTTGAAAGACAAGCATCCAGAAAATGTAATCCAAGACTCATCAACGCAGACAACTTAATGCAGGAATACGAAAGAAGGAATAAGAAAGAAGGACAGCCGCAACCCCAAAATTTGTTTCCCTTTATTGTAAAATCAAATCACAAAAATACATACCACAGCAAAAAAAAAAACAGATGCAAGCTGACGCGTTTCACACTGTAACTCAGTGCTTAATCATAGCTATAAAAAATATTAGAAATAATCCTGTGCTTAGGATGATAGATAGAAAAGGCTGCTGCCCCCCTAATAGAATCCCCAAAGGGGGTACTAAGGAAATAGAAGAAGAAAGAAATGAGGGTGTTGGCACTGCCTGGCCCTGAAGAGTGTTCTCAGTGGGACCAATAAGAGTAGGAACTGATGTCCTACATAATGTGAAAACTGATAATGCAATTAAACAATAATGTACTGTTATCAATAAGTGAACCTTAAATCGCTTAGTGGTATAACAGTGTAAGTGACAATCCTTAACCTGTGACTAATAGAAGGCTGTAGGTATAATTAATAAAGTGAAGTAGTGATACTACAAATCAGCATAAAGTGATATTGAATGTCCAATAATTAATATTAAAGTTCTATTCATCTGTGTTCAAATCGGTGCGTGATCTCACAGTGAAAAATGTTGTATAACACGGCAAGTGGACTTGAGGTGACTACAAGGGTCCCCACTCACCAGCTCCAATCACCCCTCCGGGGGTATACAGCATATAGATCAGATCTCCTGGGTTTTCACTGTTCTATTCCTCTGCTACCAGATTAGTTGTGTGCAGGCTGTAAGCTCATAAAGTTGGCAGCAGCAAGTCTCCAATTGCCTCGGAAAGAAAAAAGTACGGCTCCCATGGTGTAGTATCAAAAATGTATTTTATTAACTACTACCATTAAAAATATGTACATAAAAATAGGTAAAAAGTATCTGCTCTCTGTCTATGCAAGCGTTTGGCAAAATTAAAAGCGGGCACGGTATGTAAGAGAAAGCTGGAGATCGCAGCGTGCGCTCCAACTGCGTTCCAACTGGCGATAGCCGGAAGTGACGTAATGTGCGTAACTCCGCTTTACGCGTTTCATCATAGACGTCATCTGAGGCGGTGTCAACGACTGCTTCATTACGTCCATAAGAGAGAGCACCACCACATTAATTCCGCCCCCTGCCCTGGGGTCAGCCAATGCAAAAAACACTAAAGCGATGTTACCCGCCCCAATCCTAATTATGGGCTGATTGTATTAAGAATATTCACTCCCTTGGAAGTTTTGAGGGATCCGTGGTAATGCTCTTTCCATACATAGTTATTTAAAACATTTAAACATTAAAAACAAATAATAAACCCGCTAACATCAATTCATTAGCCGTGCTAGACAAAGTGATGGCTGTGCATAATCTTATACAACGCCTTTAGCACAATATATACGCATGATACCATCACTATGTTGACAGCGTTGGAGTGTACATATCCCCTAATATGATGTAGTTCATCCCCATATATATTAAATAATGGAGATGTAAGGCTTTCATGCCTAAAGATAATAATTAAAATTATATCCATATTATACCTAATGGGAACCTAAATTACACCTCTCAGCACCCAGCTGGGTGAAATAAATACTTGGTACCATAAAATTAAAGTGAGTATACACATACTATCCCTATAATTGGGAAATGTGGAGGACATTATACACCACATTAGCAGTGAACCTGTTAGATGATATAAAAAATGACTAACATGTGGGAGAGGTGTCGCCCAGGTACCGACTGACAGGTGATCAATCCCTCAGTGTCCGGTTACCTCGATCCCCGGTGGTTTGTCCAGGCCCTTTTGGACCACCAGCCTCTCAATGGAGCTCCTCAGACTTACTCCCCACTGAACAGCAGTACAGCTTGGGATCTTCATGTTAGTCATTTTTAGTCAGAATGGGCCCACAGCACAGCCAAGCTCAGACAGAGACCGTGTTTTGCAACTAACAATCTGGATCAGAGTTTAACTACACTCGAATCTACCCTTAAATTTAACTAGCACCAGTACTATAAAGTACATAGGCGCTACACCTGCATTATCATTTGCATTGCTAGCACCCGTGGTTTTGGATCGGGTGAAGAGGTTTATCTGTTACACCTAATCGGTTACTCCCTTCTTCTAACGCAGACAACTTGATGGGGAGTATACAAGACTTCAAAACGTTTTCTGAAGTGGTTTAAGTGGGGCCGAATTTTGTAGAGCCGATCGTATTCAGGGTCTCCACAAGGATGAAAAAGTTCATTGTTGTTGAAGTGCATGAACGGCAAGATCTGCTTGTATTGTGCCCTGGACATGGAGGCAGAGAACATGGGCAAATAATAAACTGGTTTAATGGACCAATATGACCACAACTTACTCAATTTAACTATGCCCATGTCGAGGGATTTTTTTTCGTCGATAGGGTGAACCCCCGCTTTAAGGAAGGATCCAGTCCATCCTGAAGCTCTGTATAGCACATGAGCGTTCAGCAAAGCCAATTGAAATAAGTATACAGACACTTTTTTGTACCAGCATCTGGCCTTACGGGCCACTAGGTATGGCGCCAACAACTGGTCGTTGGGGTCCTCCCCTCCCATATTTTGGTTATATTCGTGGACACACAGGGGTTTCTCCACAACACCAGTCACCGTACGAATTTGGACTGTCGTGTCTGCATGAAGGGAGAACAGAACAAAAACATTCTTATTATCCCTCCACTTCACAGCGAATTACACTTGGAGCAGGCTCTCTCCCTCAGCCTAAGATGGGAATCTACAAGCCTCTGGGGTAAGCCCCGGCGATTAGGTCGCACAGTGCCACATGCGCCAATTTGATGATCAAACAAGTGACTAAAAAGTGTCACGCTCGTGTAATAATTGTCCACATACAAATGGTACCCCTTTCCAAATAAGGGTGACACCAAGTTCCACACTATCTTGCCAGCACTCCCTATGTAATCTGGGCAGTTCTCCAGTTCTACGTGACTATTTCTTCCCTCGTAAACCATAAAACTACATGTATAGCTTATGCAGCTTGACCCAATATCTGGCACGCTTGCTGGGAAGGTACCGTTTGAAAGACAAGCATCCAGAAAATGTAATCCAAGACTCATCAACGCAGACAACTTAATGCAGGAATACGAAAGAAGGTTTGGACAGCCGCAACCCCAAAATTTGTTTCCCTTTATTGTAAAATCAAATCACAAAAATACATACCACAGCAAAAAAAAAAACAGATGCAAGCTGACGCGTTTCACACTGTAACTCAGTGCTTAATCATAGCTATAAAAAATATTAGAAATAATCCTGTGCTTAGGATGATAGATAGAAAAGGCTGCTGCCCCCCTAATAGAATCCCCAAAGGGGGTACTAAGGAAATAGAAGAAGAAAGAAATGAGGGTGTTGGCACTGCCTGGCCCTGAAGAGTGTTCTCAGTGGGACCAATAAGAGTAGGAACTGATGTCCTACATAATGTGAAAACTGATAATGCAATTAAACAATAATGTACTGTTATCAATAAGTGAACCTTAAATCGCTTAGTGGTATAACAGTGTAAGTGACAATCCTTAACCTGTGACTAATAGAAGGCTGTAGGTATAATTAATAAAGTGAAGTAGTGATACTACAAATCAGCATAAAGTGATATTGAATGTCCAATAATTAATATTAAAGTTCTATTCATCTGTGTTCAAATCGGTGCGTGATCTCACAGTGAAAAATGTTGTATAACACGGCAAGTGGACTTGAGGTGACTACAAGGGTCCCCACTCACCAGCTCCAATCACCCCTCCGGGGGTATACAGCATATAGATCAGATCTCCTGGGTTTTCACTGTTCTATTCCTCTGCTACCAGATTAGTTGTGTGCAGGCTGTAAGCTCATAAAGTTGGCAGCAGCAAGTCTCCAATTGCCTCGGAAAGAAAAAAGTACGGCTCCCATGGTGTAGTATCAAAAATGTATTTTATTAACTACTACCATTAAAAATATGTACATAAAAATAGGTAAAAAGTATCTGCTCTCTGTCTATGCAAGCGTTTGGCAAAATTAAAAGCGGGCACGGTATGTAAGAGAAAGCTGGAGATCGCAGCGTGCGCTCCAACTGCGTTCCAACTGGCGATAGCCGGAAGTGACGTAATGTGCGTAACTCCGCTTTACGCGTTTCATCATAGACGTCATCTGAGGCGGTGTCAACGACTGCTTCATTACGTCCATAAGAGAGAGCACCACCACATTAATTCCGCCCCCTGCCCTGGGGTCAGCCAATGCAAAAAACACTAAAGCGATGTTACCCGCCCCAATCCTAATTATGGGCTGATTGTATTAAGAATATTCACTCCCTTGGAAGTTTTGAGGGATCCGTGGTAATGCTCTTTCCATACATAGTTATTTAAAACATTTAAACATTAAAAACAAATAATAAACCCGCTAACATCAATTCATTAGCCGTGCTAGACAAAGTGATGGCTGTGCATAATCTTATACAACGCCTTTAGCACAATATATACGCATGATACCATCACTATGTTGACAGCGTTGGAGTGTACATATCCCCTAATATGATGTAGTTCATCCCCATATATATTAAATAATGGAGATGTAAGGCTTTCATGCCTAAAGATAATAATTAAAATTATATCCATATTATACCTAATGGGAACCTAAATTACACCTCTCAGCACCCAGCTGGGTGAAATAAATACTTGGTACCATAAAATTAAAGTGAGTATACACATACTATCCCTATAATTGGGAAATGTGGAGGACATTATACACCACATTAGCAGTGAACCTGTTAGATGATATAAAAAATGACTAACATGTGGGAGATGAAACATATAAACAACATATATAAAATATATACCCGTGGGTTCCCTCCCTCAGCAAGTGATGAGAGGTACATCATTATGGAGCCCCCCTCTGGGTATGTTTAGAATCATGGGTACAATACCATGTACCTTGATATACAGATCATCAGGATCAGCAGGAATCAGTTACCCATATACCTAAAGAGATAGTTTGTATGCAACAAATATAAATAAGTGGATATGACAATATCAGGTGAATCAACAGTGACCATATAAATAATGAAATAATTTGTATGCGTCAATAAATAAATAAGTGAAAATAACAATATAAAAATAGTGACCATATATGTGAAGAAAAAATATTTCTAAACCACAATGATGGTTTATGAGCAAAACTGTGAAAGTCCACAATGTAAATGGAAATAAAAATAAAAATAATGTGCCAAAAAAATATATAGTAGAGTCCACATATGAGATGAATCTTCAAAATCATGCATAGAAGATCTTCCACCTTCACCAAGATTTAAAGAAAAACCACCAAAAAGTGCTCATGGATGGCACCTTACCGCAGACAATGGACCACTTTAATTAAAAAGAGGTCAATCAAGCAGATATGTATAGTATTCCAGACCCAGATCTCTCAGTATCAGATGTCTTGATAGAGTATGACTCCACGCCACATGCGATATTTAAAGTAAGAGAGAAGAAAACGCCATAGAATAATATCGTCTTTTATTTTTAAAAACAAAAAAGAAGAAAACGCCAAATGGCCTCTTACTTGATGGAGTGCCCAGCCCCGGCACTGAGGTTTAAAGCGTAGATATCTATGGGAGAGTAGATAGAGTCCCGTCGCTGGTATAGAAACCATGCAAAGCCGCACTTGCGCTGTTGGCGTGCGTTCCACCCTCAAAGGATGAGAGAGCCAGCCGGACCAGGAAGTGGGAGGGTCGAGCGTGACCTGTAAGCCTCGACGTACGTTTCGTGCTTCCTGACGACGTGACATCATCACGAAACGTACGTCGAGGCTTACAGGTCACGCTCGACCCTCCCACTTCCTGGTCCGGCTGGCTCTCTCATCCTTTGAGGGTGGAACGCACGCCAACAGCGCGAGTGCGGCTTTGCATGGTTTCTATACCAGCGACGGGACTCTATCTACTCTCCCATAGATATCTACGCTTTAAACCTCAGTGCCGGGGCTGGGCACTCCATCAAGTAAGAGGCCATTTGGCGTTTTCTTCTTTTTTGTTTTTAAAAATAAAAGACGATATTATTCTATGGCGTTTTCTTCTCTCTTACTTTAAATATCGCATGTGGCGTGGAGTCATACTCTATCAAGACATCTGATACTGAGAGATCTGGGTCTGGAATACTATACATATCTGCTTGATTGACCTCTTTTTAATTAAAGTGGTCCATTGTCTGCGGTAAGGTGCCATCCATGAGCACTTTTTGGTGGTTTTTCTTTAAATCTTGGTGAAGGTGGAAGATCTTCTATGCATGATTTTGAAGATTCATCTCATATGTGGACTCTACTATATATTTTTTTGGCACATTATTTTTATTTTTATTTCCATTTACATTGTGGACTTTCACAGTTTTGCTCATAAACCATCATTGTGGTTTAGAAATATTTTTTCTTCACATATATGGTCACTATTTTTATATTGTTATTTTCACTTATTTATTTATTGACGCATACAAATTATTTCATTATTTATATGGTCACTGTTGATTCACCTGATATTGTCATATCCACTTATTTATATTTGTTGCATACAAACTATCTCTTTAGTTTATACATTAGCTAGCGCCTCTTAATCTTCACTCTACCGTTCACCAAATTACATTCGTGTAATTTTCACAGAGAGCAGCTTAGCCATATATTTAGAAATTTTTTATTAATTTATTAGAATTTATTTACACATTGGCGCGAGACCTTATTTCCCATATACCTAAAAGATACATGATCAAGAGTTAGACAAAAAAAAGTTTAAATCTATGTCCAGGTTTAACCCATGAGGGACCAAAGACCCCAGCCGGTATATCCAGCTGGTTTCATTTTGTGATATTAATATCTGTTTATTGCCTCCTCTCCAGTTATCCTTTATTAGGTCGATCCCGTAAAAAATAAGGCCAGTAGGATCTCAGTGATGGACCTCATCAAAATGACGGAACAGATTATGTTTTGGGAACCCTTTCTTAATGTTGTTAATGTGTTCCCGTATGCGTACACAGAGTGGTCGAGTGGTCCTACCGACATACTGGAGGTGACACGGACATTCTATAACATATGTGTCAGGAATGCTGGTAGATCAGACTGTGTGACCGCACAGAGGAACCAAACAAGGTGAAATAAAAGGTGTTTATTTACAAATGTGTGAACCACCAGTGCACAATAAAACGACAAACAGTATTTACAAATAAAGGGGAATACCGTATTCATAAACGAGCCAAGCCAAGGTCATACACATGGGAGGTCAGTAGATGGGTGAGGATGGGGACAGGAATCAGGACACAGGGAGGACAAGTCCAGGCAGGGATCAAGGATCAGGATCAGGTCCAGAAATCAGGGTCAAATACAAGCTCAGGTCCAGGAGGTATGACGATACCAGGGCGAGGAGTGATTACACACGCCGGGTATTTATAGAGGCGTGCTGATTGCATTCAGGTCACACCTGAACGCAGGAAGGGCTGTGTGCTCCACACTGCTAAGAACGCCCCGCTGGTGGATGCCAGTACTGCAGCCCAAGGATAACATAGCAGTAACACCAGCAGGGGGAACCTTCCCTGACAATATGTAACATGGGTAGTGTTACATGTTATAAGTTCCTTTATCTGATATTCCTTATGGTCTGTCCTAGATTTAAAACATTCCTTTCTACATGGTTATTTTTTGCTCACCCTGCAAGCCAAACACCCCTGGCATTTATAAAAGCCTTTCAGCTCAGGAAAGATATTAACTGTTTTGGGTGGATCAATAACGTTATGTACAAGATGGTTCCGCAGTGATGGGGCCCTCCTGTATACAAAGGTTGGTTTGTTAGGCAATAATTTTGTGAGAACCCGGTCTTCTTTGAGGATTGGCCAGTATTTTTTTTAAATGTGTTCAAACTCTTTATACTGGGTGTTAAAGCCAGTAATAAAGGCCACATCCTTTTTGTTATTTATTTCCCTATTTTGCTGTACCAACAGATTGTCTCTATCCATCTTGTTAATTTCATCTTTTAGTTTCAGCAGGGCCTCTAAAGTGTACACCGTTTCCTGAAATCTGCTGATGATTACATCTGCTTGTGTTTTAAAATCCTAATTTTTTTTTCTTTCTGAGGCAATTGGAGACTTGCTGCTGCCAACTTTCTGAACTTACAGCCTGCACACAACTAATCTGGTAGTGGAGGAATAGAATGGTGGAAACCCAGGAGATCTGATCTATATGCTGTATACCCCCGGAGGGGTGATTGGAGCTGGTGAGTGGGGACCCTTGTAGTCACCTCAAGACCACTTGCCGTGTTATACAACATTTTTCACTGTGAGATCACGCACTGATTTGAACACAGATGAATGGAACTTTAACATTGATTATTGGACATTCAATATCACTTTATTTGACCTAATTGGAGTTCACCTATTTTTTATTATATATATATATATATATTTTTGTATTGATTTATTTTTGTAGGACGTTTTTTACATTATCTATGTGGAATGTCCTCCTGATATAAGGTTTTTGGTACTTATGGCACAATTGTTTATTAACATTTTGCTGATTTGTAGTATCACTACTTCACTTTATTAATTATACCTACAGCCTTCTTCTAATAGTCACAGGTGAAGGATTGTCACTTACACTGTTATACCATTAAGCGATTTAAGGTTCACTTATTGATAGCAGTACATTATTGTTTAATTGCATTATCAGTTTTCACTTTATGTAGGACATCAGTTCCTACTCTTATTGGTTCCATTGAGAACACTCTTCAGGGCCAGGCAGCGCCAACACCCCCATTTCTTTCTTCTTCTTAATCATAGCTATGATTAAGCACTGAGTTACAGTGTAAACCGCTTCAGTGTATTTTTGTGATTTGATTTTACAATAAAGGGACATTTTTTTTGGAGTGCGGCTGTCCAAACCTTCTTTCGTATTCCTATGAAGCATTACCCCCAGTGAAGCTGCTGGATTTTTGGGCGGCGTGTTACCTCGTGGCTCCTCCGAAATTCCTAGGGGTGAATGATGCATATTGCATATAGTAGAAGTAAAGGAATGTCCACAACAGGTGCTCTTTGCTGTGCTCCTTATTACCCAGTAAAAACAGTAAACTTGTGGTGAGGAAAGTAAAGTTGAAGAAGATAGGAGAATAGCAGATTCAGGCGTAATCATAGGAAACAGTCCTGCTCCCAAACGTAACACTTCTTTGCGCCACTGGGTTTAGCATACCTGGAAAGGCCTCTCTCACTGACCTGGCAGTCGAGTATCACTCAGACAATTGTAGGATAAAGTCTCTGCCACAGACCCTCCTTGGTGAACTTGAACTTGGGAGAAAGTCTCTGCCACAGACCCCTCTCAATGAGCCTCAGAAAGATACCTCTGCCAAAAGGTCCCCTCTGGATTTAATTCTTGGAGATATGCCTCCTTAATTGAGTTACGTCTGGATCTCCTTCAACTTGTCGCCCAGGTACCGACTGACAGGTGATCAATCCCTCAGTGTCCGGTTACCTCGATCCCCGGTGGTTTGTCCAGGCCCTTTTGGACCACCAGCCTCTCAATGGAGCTCCTCAGACTTACTCCCCACCGAACAGCAGTACAGCTTGGGATCTTCATGTTAGTCATTTTTAGTCAGAATGGGCCCACAGCACAGCCAAGCTCAGACAGAGACCGTGTTTTGCAACTAACAATCTGGATCAGAGTTTAACTACACTCGAATCTACCCTTAAATTTAACTAGCACCAGTACTATAAAGTACATAGGCGCTACACCTGCATTATCATTTGCATTGCTAGCACCCGTGGTTTTGGATCGGGTGAAGAGGTTCATCTGTTACACCTAATCGGTTACTCCCTTCTTCTAACGCAGACAACTTGATGGGGAGTATACAAGACTTCAAAACGTTTTCTGAAGTGGTTTAAGTGGGGCCGAATTTTGTAGAGCCGATCGTATTCAGGGTCTCCACAAGGATGAAAAAGCTCATTGTTGTTGAAGTGCATGAACGGCAAGATCTGCTTGTATTGTGCCCTGGACATGGAGGCAGAGAACATGGGCAAATAATAAACTGGTTTAATGGACCAATATGACCACAACTTACTCAATTTAACTATGCCCATGTCGAGGGATAGGCCCAGAAAGGTCTTAAAATCAGAAACCATAATTGGCTTCCATCCTTTGGCAAGGGAGGACTAGGGATTACCGTTGATGTATTGACCAGCATACAAATTCCTTTATCCACAACAGATCTATGGAGATCTTCCGTGAAAAACAGCGAATAAAAATCAAGTGCCGTAAAATCAACTGTTTCCACCTAACTTTCGGGTTGGCCAGTGAATGGGGTAAGTACGGGTGCTGCAGAAGTGGTGGGCTCCCATTTAGGATTGGCGAATTCTGCAGGAAGGACACTATGGGCACGCCGGGCCTGTCTTTGTCTTATTGGTGGCAGTGGGAAACTACTTGTGCTTGCCACCTCGCCAGCTTGAACTGCACTTATGGGACTCGCCACGTCACCAAGTGTTACTGCAGTGCTGAATGTATGACCAGGGTGCACTAGGCCGCTGGTGCTTGCCAGTTTACCAGAAGGATAAGCGGGACTAGTACTTCTCTGCTCCATACGAGAGCCATGCGTTTCTTGAACCTCAATAACAGAAGAAAAAGACAACTTCGTCGTCAGTGCTATCTGTCATGGAACCGCTGTCGTCTACAAGATCGTATTCTGAGCCTGAATCTGACAGATGAGTGACTTCCTCTTCACTATCACTATCTGTCATGCTCAGAAATGTGTAGGCCTCTTCACTAGTGTACCTTCGATTTGACATTTTGGGCTCTAAATTTACTGGTACACTAGTAAAATTCACAGGAAAAAAAGCACCTGACTGTCAGCAACTGTATCAAACGCTACCAAAAAAAACTGTTAGCGATCGCAGGAATGAGGCCTGACTCTGCAAACGCTGCAGTTACGTGTTTAGTGTTTTGGACGTGACAGTGATCGATCGATACTGCACTTGGGTGGGCTGGGTGGACGGGCAAAACGCAGGTGCTGAAAGGAAAAAATTAATCCGCGCAACGGAACTAAAATTGATATGTTATATGCAGCGGGGAGAAATTGAATTAAAAAATTGTTAGACAGGGATAAAGGACCTGATTATCTGATTGATTGATATAAGGTGCTATAAAGAAGGAGTTATTTAGATGGCCGCCTCTACATAATTTATCCCACCTAGATGGGGTAATGAATGAATTGAAGATATTTAGTAGACTCAGCGCCTGCCTAGCAAACTCTGGTTCAGTGAAAAATGATATGCTGCTCTGTGGTGTGCTAAAACAAGATTGAATAAATAAATACATGGTGATAAATAGGTGATATACAAATAACTTTGCAAACATGCACATACAGGTGCTGAAAAATTGAAGAATTAAATGATGGAAAAATATATAAAGTACATTTAAAATTAAAGCAAATTTAGAAATAAAAAGACCAGTCCATGTGTAAACAGTGTGCTAGATATCACAGAAAAAAGTGCTTCGTGCTGTGTCCAGAAAGTGCTGGAGATTGCTTAAAAAGGTGCTGGTGCTATTTTCAGAAAAAACACTGTGTCCGTATTCCACGCAGTGACCCCTTTTTCTGTGTTCTAATAATTTCCGCACTCACCAGATCCTGGAGCGTACAGGCTGTCACCTACACCTCCTATTTATCATCACAATGCGTCCTGTGTTGCGCCCGCCATGTTTCCTGTGTTTTTTGAGGACCGAAGACCGTTCACTTGAGTGTCTATAGACGGCGGCCATTTTTACTGGGCTTTTGCAGACCAAAGTCTAATGCAATGGCCGTATTGTTTTTTACTCTGTATTATCTCCAATTGTTGAAACGGACGCACTGTGATTTGCTATGTAAACATATATTAAAGACATATTCGGCATACATAAACAAAAACCAAAACAAGCAGAGAAAATGGCAGAAGTATGTTTTGATATATGTATATCTAAATATATGGGTTACTGAAATATAAAGTTTATAGTGCTGGTAATATCCTAACGTTACTGAGTAATGTAGACAATACATGGGTGTGCTGAAAGTATGTGGTTATTAATGTACTTTGCTATCTTCTGCTGCCCCATATATTTAGGTGCTATAGATACCCCATATATTTTAAATGCTAGAAAACCACACTAGAAGGATTATTAAATTCATATATATATATATATATATATATATATATATATTTATATATATTTATATATAGAATAATCCATGTATATATAAAATGGTAAAAATATATATATATATATATATATTTCCTGGCCAGTCCTCCCGTCAGCACATCATGGGTTAATCCCTCCTTTGGTCCACCAGTACCACCTTCTTTTAGCTAATAAGTAGGGGGCCCCTCCTCCCAGTCCTTGTTCCTTTTTTTTGGTCGGACGACCAGACCACTAGAAGACTCTTCCAGAAACTACAAAATGAAGAGGATATTACCCCCCTACCGAACCAATCCCACCCAGGTTCAGCCTCTCCTCGGGTTGGAAGGTCCAGAAGTAGTAAAGGTATGAACCTTTATGACCCTGGACGCTCAGGTGCATGAGCTGCGGGCATTATAGCTTAAGAAGAGCTTACTTTATGATTGGGGGCTGTGGTCAGGGCCGGATTAACAATGGGGCTGATGGAGCTGCAGCTCCAGGCCCCTTTCTCAAGATAGGCCCATTTGCCCAAAAAAATCAAGATGATCGAATTTGGGGGGTTGTAGCTCGATGACCAGAGGTCACAGAAACCCCACATTTGGGGGTAGGCATGGGAAGAGCTACCCCACAACTGGTCAAAATATGGGACGGCTATCATTTATGGTTCCGGAGATACGGGCCTGCTTGCACAGCCTGTCAGAAGCTACATACAGAGCGGCCAATATAAATACAAGCTGACACACTACAGCAGACTGATAGGATCACAGTGCTTATAATAATTATTTGTATATTACTCATGGTAATTAACCCCTTACCACCCAGGCCAATTCTGACACTTCTCTACTACATGTAAAAATCATCATTTGTTTTTTGCTAGAAAATTACTCTATGGTGGTCTTTGCACTTTTTATGTTGCAGGGTACAGAGCTGCACGATTCTGGCTAAAATGAGAATTGCAATTTTTTTGCTTAGAAGAATGATCACGATTCTCTCACGATTGTTGCGGCGTAACATCATCTTTCACGTAAAAAAAAAAAAAAAATGGGCTAACTTCACTGTTTTGTTTTTATGGTTTTTATTATTCATTGAAGTGGGAAAATACAGTGTGACATAACATATTGCAGCAATAGCCATTGTATTCCCTAGAGTCTCTTCTAAAATATATATAATGTTTGGCAGTTCCAAGTAATTTTCTAGCAAATATTGCTTTCTAACTTAAGAAACAAGTGTTGGACTTTAAGTGGTTAAATTTAGTTACAATGTTAGTTAGTTACAATGTTTCATTTTGTTTACAAACTTCGCAGACTGCCCAGATTTGTTCTTTACACACAGAAGTTTATCCCTTTGATCTAAGAAGGAAGTGTCAGTTACAATGTTTCCTGTTAAAAACTTGGCAGACTGCTCAGATATTTTCTTTTGACAGCTGAAAGTCTCTCCACTTGTTATATGAAAGAATCAGCAAACTCTGCATTGGAGATCGTCAGGGGGGTTGAATCGAGATCACGATTTTTTTAACGATTAATTGCGCAGCTCTAGCACGGTATTTGCGCAGCAATTTTTCAAACATGTTTTTTTGGAAAAAAATGTTTCATTCATTAAAAAAACAGTTAGTTAGTTAAGTTAGCACAATTTTTTTGGTATCCTAAGCGATGCTTTACATTTTTTTAGGTTACATGTTTAGAGTTACAGAGGAGGTCTAGTACTAGAATTATTGTTCTCGCTCTAACGATCGTGGCGTATGTAACCTGTGTGTATCTGGCTCTGATACTACCAGTGCCTACCCAGCCACTGACTAGTATCTCTCCCCACTCCCCAGCCTGTCCCCACACACCCTCTCACCTGCTGACCTGTGGATGGGGGAATCACTCCTGCAGTGTTATTGTGTTCTGCCAGTGCGTACAATGATCAGTGTTGCTAACTTTAGCTGGCAGCACTGATTGTTTTAACCACTTCGTTACCGGGCCTATTTTGGTACTTCTCTCCTTCATGTAAAAATCACAATTCTTTTGCTAGAAAATTAATCAGAACCCCCAAACATTATATATTTTTTTTTAGCAGACACCCTAGGGAATAAAATGGCGGTCATTGCAACTTTTTTTCTCACATGGTATTTGCGCAATAATTTTTCAAACGCCTTTTTTTAGGGAAAAAAACAGTTTCATGAATTAAAAAATAACAAAACAGTAAAGTTAGCCCAATTTTTTTGTATAATGTGAAAGACGATGTTACGCCGAGTAAATAGATACCTAACATGTCACGCTTTAAAATTGCGCACACTCATGGAATGGCGCCAAACTTCGGTTCTTAAAAATCTCCATAGGCAACGCTTTAAATTTTTTTACAGGTTACTATTTTTGAGTTACAGAGTAGGTCTAGTGCTAGAATTGTTGCACACGCTTTAACGCACGCGATGATACCTCACATGTGGGGTTTGAACGGTGTTTACATATGTGGGCGGGACATGTGCGTTCGCTTCTGCACGCGAGCGACCGAGACAGGGGCGTTTTAAATTTTTTCTTTTATTTTTTTCTTTTATTTTTTTACTTAATTTTTTTATTTTTACACTTTTTTTGTCATTTTTTTTTTTGATCACTTTTATTCCTATTACAAGGAATGTAAACATCCCTTGTAATAGGAATCAGTGTGACAGGTCCTCTTTATGGAGAGATGTGGGGTCAATAAGACCCCACATCTCTCCTACAGGCTTACAAGCATGAAATCGGTGAAAAAAATTTCACCGATTACATGCCGACAGCCGCGATAGCGGCTTTGTTTACTTCTGGGTACCGGGCGTGACGTCATAACGTCGCGCCCGGCCCTCCTACGGTCATAGAGATGACTGTGACCGTCTGGTCACCAGTCATCTCTATGGTTCAACAACGAGCGCCGGCCGATTCGCTCTCCGTGCCCCCGATGGCACGGGAGAGCCCGGAGAAGCACCGGATGGCGGCGGGAGGGGGGGACGTCCCCTCCCGCTGCCTAGAAGAACGATCGAGCGGCGGAACCGCCGCTTTGATCGTTCTTCTGGTGCACAGAATCGCCAGCTGAAAACAGCGATATCTGAATGATGCCTGCGGCTGCAGGCATCATTCAGATATCACCGCTCAAAGTCCAGGACGTCCCAGGACGTCCTACGGATCTGAAGTGGTTAAGAAAAAAAAACAGGCTGGTTGTACTCAAGTTGATTAATAGATTGACTTGTGTAAAACCAGCTAGCCCATACATAGATTGACTATGGCTGGTCTCTGCATAATTGGCGTAATTTCAATCCATGTATGACCCGCTTAACCACTACTCAGTCCCTAAATATCCTTCCACTCCTGTACATAGTGCTCACTGTCATACTCTCCACACTCCTCTCCTGTACATAGTGCCCACTGTCATACTCTCCACACTTCTCTCCTATACATAGTACCCACTGTCATACCCTACACACTCCTCTCCTGTACATAGTGCCCACTGTCATACCCTCCACACTCCTCTCCTATACATAGCGCCCACTGTCATACCCTTCACACTCCTCTCCTGTACATAGTGCCTGCTGTCATACACTTCTCTCCTGTACTTAGTGCCCACTGTCGCACCCTCCACACTCCTCTCCTGTACATACTGCTCACTGTCATACCCTCCACACTCCTCTCCTATACATAGTGCCCACTGTCATACCCTCCACACTCCTCTCCTATACATAGTGTTCACTGTCATACCCTCCACACTCCTCCTCTATACATAGAGCCCACTATCATACCGTCTACATTCCTCTCCTGTACATACTGCCCACTGTCATACCCTCCACACTCCTCTCCTGTACATACTGCCCCATCATACCCTCCACACTTCTCTCTGGTACGTACTACCCTCTGTCATACCCCCTCACTCTTCCTGTACATACTGCCCATTGTCATACCCTTCACACTCCTCTCCTGTACATAGTGCTTTTTTCCGTACCCTTTGCACTCCTCTCCTGTACATAGTGCCCACTGTTAGACCCTCCACATTCCTCTCCCTCACCTGCACATACTTCCCACTTATATACCGTCCATACTCCTCCCCTATGTCGCTTACCCACAAAAACAGTTCTTTAAAATTACACTGAATATCCTCAATGTTACCAGCTCTAGAATGGACACACTTTTGTTAGTTCAACTAAAGGAAATATCAGTTCTGCCCCATTATTAGTACTCCTTTAATTTTGTGATTACTACTATGATGTATAGAGGAACATCGGGGATCTCAGCTACTCTAAATATAGCACTTATATAAAAAAGTGGCCCTGAAAATATTTTTTAAATGTTGGCAACTGTGCACTTAGGCACTGCCCAAGGGCCACCTTCCACCGGGTCAGTAGGGGGCCCCATGAGAGGCTCCTGGGATCCTGTGATAATAAAGCGGTAGTAAACTTTCCTGACATTACTACTTTTTAGAGGCCCTGGGGTAGGTTATGCCACAACGTACAAGTATGCACAGCATATTAGCACATTAGTGTACACTTCAATTTTCAGACTGAGCCCTCCAGTGCTGCGATGAATCAGGCGGGGCCTGGACACTTCCATCTTCACCCGGTCTTCCTTCTGGGTTCTGTGCCTTTGGTCACTTGCCTTGGCTGGGCTGCGTTCATGTCATTCCCACGCATTTATTTATTATTTATTACACCCCATTCACACCTCCGCGACAAAACGCCCGACGCCGGCCGCTCGTGCTGCTGGAGGGGAGAATTCCCATTGCTGTCTATGAGATGGTTCACATCTCATAGACGCCGTACACCTGCGGCATGAAAAAAAGTCCCGGACCCTTTTTTTCAGGCGGCATTGGCGTTCGGCCATACAAAGCAATAGGAAGGATTTGTAAAAAAAAAGTTACACTATTCGCGGCAAAATACGCCGCGTACGCGGCGTTACTTGTCGCGGAGGTGTGAATGCAGCCTAAAAGGCCCCACCAAAATCCTCAGCACCAGGCCCATGATGTTCTTAATCTGGCCCTGGCTGTGGTGTGTCTCTTCCGTTTGCTGTAGCATGTGTGCTCTCTTCCTGCTCTGAATCTGGACTCCGTAGGAGTGCGCCGCCCCCCCTCCCTCCACCTTCTGTCAGGCAGCGATGATGTCACAGGGGGCGGTGCCGGAGGCGTGCCGGGGGGCGGGTCTCAGAGTACTATATAATCTGGCAATGGCAGAAAGCTCAGTGCGGTCTGCCACTGCTCTGGAGAAGGAAGTGTGAGGTAAGCCTCCTGCTAGGGAGGAGATGAGAGAGATTGTGTCAGCATTGCAGCGCTGGGCTGTTCTTTTTAAAGAGGATGTTTTTCTTTCTCACCTTATCTGACAGAGTATTCAACAATCGTCCTAACTACCTGCTGCCACCCTGAATCACTTTCTTTGTTGATCTAAGGTAAAAATACCTATTAAAGGGGCAGTGTTGTTTTAAAAAAAAAAAAAAAAAAATAGTATATATATATATTTTTTTTTTTTAGTGTACATATATGTGTATATAGAGGTATTTGAGACAGATATGTAAGGATATGTAGATAGATAGGTGTATAGGTTATAAAAAAAATAAATAAATAAATAAATAATAATAAATAAATAAAATATATTTATATAATAATATATATATATATATATATAGATACATATATTTATTAGGGACTCTGTCTGATGTTCCTGTCCTGATTTTTTATACAGCATGAGCTCACAACAGCCCCAGAATGCACCAAGATCTCCGGACAGGTAGGAGGGGTCAACGGGGGCCACAGTTTAAAAGAGTGCGCACCAAGAGCTAAAAGTAGTTTTTCTTGGTTGTCTTTTTAGGAGCAGAAGCCCTAAAATAAGACATGAACGGAGAAAGAAGTCCCGCCACCGCTCAAAATCTCCGCAGGCGTCTGGCTCTCGGGCAACGCATAGGTCCCATTCCAGCCCAGCATGCAAATCCAGTCACTCTGCGACTGTAGCAGAGCAAGATGGGTCAAGACCCCGCCCAGACGATGGTCTTTGTTGGGCATGTTCGGCTCCATCCGAACCTGGCAAGCTTCTTTGCGCCGGCTGCATTAAAGATATGGCTACAGACCGGGAAGCAGAGGCAAAAATAATTAAAGACTATATCCAAGACGCAGTAGCAGAGGGTATTCAGGCAGCCTCAGCTACCAAAACACCTAGATCAAGGCCCAAAGTTAGTAGCGTCAATCAGCCAGGACGAGACGATTCACCTACTCGGGAGACGCTATCACCAGGCTCATCGGACTCTGAAGAGCCCTCAGAGTATTTATTTGATTTTCAATATATTGAATCATTTGTCACAGCCATAAGAGAGGCCATTGACTGGGATCAGGATGTTCAGCCGCCTGAAAAAATTTAAAGATTTTTTTCTAGCCGTAAGAGACAAGGGGTTACCTTCCCCCTCTTACCAGGGGACTCACCATTGGGCATAGATGCGGCCTTACAGCGCTTGGCCAGACAGGTCGCGCTGCCTTTGCAGGATTCCACGACCTTTAGAGATCCAATGGATAGACGTGCAGACACAGATCTGAAAAAGGTATACTCAGCCGCAGGTGCAGCGTGTCGCCCGGCCATTGCCCTAACTTCAGTCTCCAGGGCACTCAAGGTCTGGACCACGAGAACCCAAGCAGCCCTTAAAGCAGAGACAGGCTCAGAAGCACTCATACAAACAATGGAGGATTTCCATCTTGCTGCCGATTTCATAGCAGAAGCCTCTATGGACTTGACAAAGCTACTTGCAAAGATCATGGCTTTTGCAGTGACGGCAAAGAGGGCTCTTTGGTTGCGGCATTGGGGCGCAGACAGCACCTCCAAACTGAGTCTCTGCAATATTCCGTTTAACGGCAAGGTGCTGTTCGGAAAGACCCTAGAAGAAGCTATCAGTCGAGCTACAGGGGGAAAATCGGGTCTAATGCCACAGAGACCCAGGAAGAGACAGCAGGCCACTCGGCCAGCCCAGCCAGAGTACAAAAGGGCGTATGACGCCAGGGCATACAGGCCAGGACGGGAATATACAAGACCCTACTGGAAAAACCCACAAAATTCGTTTTTGCGGAAGATAAAGTCTAGAGCGGCGCAGACCGCAAAGAAACCCGAGAAGTCTTTTTGACGGGATATCCGCCCGTCCTGTCCAAGTGGGCGCCAGATTAATGTCCTTCTGGGGAGTATGGGCGGAAGAAGTCAGGGACCAATGGGTCCGCAAGACAATCAGATACGGTTACAAAATATCTTTTCAGCAGAAACCACCCAATACGGTGGTCCATACAGAATGGCCAACAGATCAGAAAAAACGGAACTGCTTACAAGAATATTTAACCGGCTTGCAGCAAAAGAAGGCAATCTCGCCGGTACCCCCATGTCAACAAGGAAAAGGGGTATATTCTCCAATCTTTCTAGTTCCCAAAGCATCAGGAGATCTCAGACCAGTTTTGGACCTGAGGGTTTTAAACCACTTCATAGAGCCCAAGACATTCAAGATGGAATCCGTATTTACAATCATCTCTGTGTTGCAACCAGGAGATTGGCTGATATCAGTCGATCTAACGGATGCATATCTGCACGTCCCAATCAACAAAAGACATCAAAAATATCTAAGATTCCTGGTGGGGGAAGACCACTTTCAATTCCGGTGTCTGCCCTTCGGCATCAGCACAGCCCCACGAATATTTTCCAAAATCTTGCTAGCAGTGATTGCCATCATTCGCCTGAAGGGCATAAAGATTTTTCACTACCTAGACGACATTTTGGTAGTGGCACGTTCGAGCAAAGAACTTGCGGGTCAACGCGAAATGGTTCTGAAAATCCTATCAAGGTTTGGCTGGATCATCAACAAACAAAAGAGTCAATTAATTCCCTCACAACAGATGGAATATCTGGGACTGGTCTTCAATACAAACAGAGGCCTGGTCCTTCTACCCGAACGAAAGAAGGCAGAGTTGGTAGCTTGCGTTGGCAGCGTGATGAGATCGTCATCGCTAACGGCGAGAGACTGTATGACCCTACTCGGGATGTTCACTGCAGCAAGCCCAGCCATCCCTTGGGCAAGGTTCCATACAAGAGCCTTCCAGACAACCTTCCTGAACCAATGGGATGGTACCTCTCTCCACCAAAGGATCCTCATTCCGAGTGGGATTCGACAGAACCTAGCCTGGTGGAAGTCATCAGAGAACCTGTCGCGGGGCATGCCCCTCAGCCCCGGGGACTGGGTTCTGATAACTTCGGATGCCAGTCTCCGGGGCGGGGGTGCTCACTGCCTCGGCAGGCAGGTGCAGGGGCTTTGGAGCAAAGCGGAATCCCGACACTCCAACCTCTTGGAGCTGCAAGCAGCATACATGGCCCTACGGGCGTTCGAGAAACTGATACAGGGTGCTCGAGTCAAACTAATGTTGGACAACAAGACAGCAGTGGCATATATAGCCAGACAGGGCGGAACCAAGAGCTTGCCACTTCTGCAGGTGGCAACCAAGATATTTGTTTGGGCTGAAACACACCTGGAAGCCCTAACAGCAGCTTATATTCCGGGCAGCCAGAATTCCATCGCGGATCATCTGAGTCGGGACTTCCCCGACAAGAACGAATGGACCTTGAACTGGAAGTTCCTAGAACCAATATTTTCCGAGTGGGGGACACCCTCGGTGGATCTGATGGCGACTCGAGCCAATGCAAAGGCAACTCAATTTGTCTCCAGGTTCCGTTGCAACAGGTCCTTGACCCAGGATGCATTCTCCATTCCATGGGATTTTCCCCTAGTTTATGTTTTCCCGCCGGTGCCGCTAGCAATGAGAACTTTGTTAAAAATTGCGAAGGAGAAGGTCCAGACAATAATAATTCTTCCCTTTTGGCCGCAGAGGCCGTGGTTCCCTCTACTCCTACACATGGTGTCGGCTCCCCCGATACGGCTACCGCTAAGGAGGGACCTCCTATGGCAGTGCCAATGGGTACACCCCAACCTGAACAGGTTGCAACTGACGGCCTGGCTGCTGAATCAACCAGACTCCAGGCACAAGGCATCTCAAAGGAAGTAATTTCTACACTGTTAAAGTCTAGAAAGACCTCAACCAACGTCACCTACAACAGGGTCTGGGCAAGGTTTACAACCTTTGCATTGCAAGAAAATTTCTCCTCACTGAATCCGAGTGTGGCACAGGTACTGGACTTTTTGCAATCCGCTTTAAACAAAGGCTTGGCGTATAGTACGTTGAAAGTACAAATATCAGCCTTGTCGTGTTTTACAGGGCATAGATGGGCAGAAGAACCACTAGTAAAACAATTTTTAAAGGCAACCTTGAAAATAAATCCTCCAAGAAAGTGTCTGTTCCCGGCATGGGACTTAGGCACAGTGCTAAAAGCGTTGCTTCTACATCCTTTTGTACCGCCAGAATCTTGTCCATTCTGGTTTCTAACACTCAAGTTGGTTTTTCTCACCGCCGTAACATCGGCAAGGAGGGTTTCGGAGCTAGCGGCCCTGTCCAGTAAAGAACTGTACTGCATCATTCTTCCGGACAAAGTAATTCTGAGGCCTTCACCAATAGCAACACCCAAGGTCGTTTCAAGATTCCACCTCAACTGGGAGGCAGTGCTACCCAGCTTTACATTACCTCCTAGGCAGGAAGAAGAACTTGACCTTAGACCTCTGGACATGGTCAACCTTTTCTCAATTTACCTACACCGTTCTCAACAAGTACGCAAAACGGATTCCCTTTTTGTCCTACCATCGGGACCTAAAAGAGGACAAGCGGCTTCAACAAGAATAATCTCAACCTGGATCACCAAAGTAATAAAGCTCACATACGAGAAACAGGGGCTGACGCCTCCACAGGCAACTAGAGCTCATTCTACCAGAGGGGTGGCAGCCTCTTGGGCAGCATTTGCCAAGATTCCGGTTGAAGAAATTTGCGAGACGGCTAGTTGGAGTTCCTGCAGGACCTTCGCTACGCATTACAGTCTAGACGTAACGTCATCTAAGGCATCTAGGTTCGGAAACGCTGTGGTATCGGCACCATTTCAGACAAAATGAAAAAAAAACAAAACAATAAATATATTATTTAAGCAGCATTTATAGTTGTCGTCCGAGTCTTATATATATTCCCGCCCTAAGGTGCTAAATCAAATCCCATGATGTGCTGACGGGAGGACTGGCCAGGAAAATGGAAAATTGTTATCCTTACCTTCGGTAATTTTCCTTTCCTGGCCTGTCCTCACGTCAGCACAGCCTTTCCCTCCCTATAGTCTGTCGTCCGCCAAAGTAGTGGAACAAGGACTGGGAGGAGGGGCCCCCTACTTATTAGCTAAAAGAAGGTGGTACTGGTGGACCAAAGGAGGGATTAACCCATGATGTGCTGACGTGAGGACAGGCCAGGAAAGGAAAATTACCGAAGGTAAGGATAACAATTTTCCATTATATATATATATATATATATATATATATATATATATATATATATATATATATATATAAAAAATATATTTGGAAATGGACTAGGGGGTATGTATTAAAAATGTTGGAATATATAAATATAAAAAAATATATATAAAAGTTTAATTTAATATTTAGAAATGTTTAAAAAGGGGAATATTAGAAAATTAATATTTGATTGTACACTGTAGTTGGGTTATACATTTATATGCTAGTTAAATAAAAAATTGGTCAGGAAGCAATTTAGATCTAAGTCTATATTCATACCCGAGGGTTGGAGGGTATCGAGCTCAAAAATCCATCGGGTTTCATTTTGTGACACTTTAATTATTTTATTTTCTCCTCTCCAATGCCCTTTTATTTTATCAATTGCATAGAATGTCATGCAGGCGGGATCTTTATTGTGGTGATCCCTGAAATGCCTTGAGACGCTATGCTTGTTGAACCCTTTCTTTACCTTAGCAATATGTTCACGGATCCTGACATGCAATTCTCTGGTGGTTCTTCCTACACAGAGCTTTTTTTCTCAGAAAATAGGTGCAGGAACTCAACCACAATCCCGTTCAGATTTCACAAACAGTAGAAGGGTCTTAAAGGGGCATTAAATACCAGGCTTGCATTACATACAGTGCAGAGTTCAGTGGGGTTACACACAGAGTGCAGAGCTGTCACTTGTAAACACAGAAACCAGACTTTTGTGTTTACAAGTGATTGTGGTGAGCGGGCATCAAAGGGTCTGAGCCAAAGGTGGTGGAACTGAGTTCCCCCAAGTTCCCCCTGAAAAAAAGCCCTGTTCCTACATATTGTTTTTTACATGGACACTCTATGACATAGGTCACATGGGTGCTGTTGCACGTTATTAACTGTTTTATGTGGTGTCTCGACCCATTTGCTGTAGAGGTGAATTCAACTATTTTCTTGTCACCCTGCAGGGGAGGCATGTCCCACATTTATGGAACCCCTTGAGATTTTTGAAGATTTTTATCTGTTTGGGAGGGTCCAGTGCGTTATGCACAAGTCGATTTTTGAGGTTTGGTGCCTTTCTGTAAATAAAGGAAGGCCTATTAGGTAATATCATTTTCAGGGTTTTGTCTGATTGTAGAATGGGCCAATGCTTTTTTATTATAATTTCAAGGTCCTTATGCTGTATATTGTATCCCGATAAAAAGGCCATGTCCATGGCTCTTTTCTTCTTTTTAGGTACTTCTATTGTCATAAGTTCTCAGTTCATTTCTTTCTTCTTGTACCCTTTTTCCCACAAATGTATCAATAATGGAGTTTGCCTGAGTATCAAAGTCATTAATGTTACTGCAATTTCTATGAATTCTCATTAACTGTCCCTTTGGGATATTGCTTATCCATTGTTTGTGATGACAGCTCTTGGTTGGAATATAACCATTCCGGTCCGTCTTCTTAAAAAACGTTCTGGTGTTAATATTTCCATCTTCCTTGAACAATTGTAAGTCTAAATAATCAATTGTCTGTTCCAATTTCCTGAAAAAGTAATCCCATAGGCATTGTGGTTGATTTCATCAAAAAAGAGTTGTAATTCATCTTCAGTTCCTCGCCAAACTATTAAAATATCATCTATGTATCTACGGTACATTTTAAGGTTTGCCCTTTGGGAACTATATATTTGTTCGGCCTCCCAGTGATTTAAAAAGATATTGGCTACACTGGGGGCATATTTGGCCCCCATTGCCACGCCTTTGGTTTGGGTAAAAAATTCTCCTTTATGCCAAAAATAGTTGTGACTCATTGCCATTCTAAGCCCTTCTATAATGTACTGTATCTGTTCATCTCTCATTTGGGTCAGGTTGTATAGGGCCCATTCTACGCTTTGAATCCCATCCTCCTGAACTATGTTTGTGTACAATGAATTAACATCAATTTTGACCAATATGTAATTTTCCTCCACCTCCATATGTTTAAGTTCATTAATTAATTGCCTACTGTCTTTAAGATATGATTGTCCCTCCTTTACTAACGGTTGCAAAAACCCATCGATATATGCCCCTAATCTGGAGAATAGCGAATCAATTCCGCTTATAATTGGTCTTCCCGTCAGATTATTCTGATCTTTATGGATCTTAGGCACATAGGCCCGGATTCACATACATTGGCGCCGTAGCATATCTCTTTTACGCTATGTCGGTGCAGCGCACAGAGGCAAGCACTGGATTCACAAAGCAGATGCTCCCACTCGCTCTTAAAGATACGCTGCGTACTCTGGCTTGAAAATCAATTGGACCAAGTCAGCGATTATGAGGTTGGACTCTACAGCACCAGAGGGCCCCGAGCTGCAGAATATTCCCGTATCAGTGAAATTTAAGTACTTGGGCATTTGGGTCACACCGCAACCTTGTGATTATATCACTCTAAACCTTTCCCCCTTACTGAACCGGATTAGAGACAAGGGAAAATATGGTCAAAGCTGAAAATGTCCCTGGTGGGCAGGGTAAACCTTATAAAAATTATATTTATGCCGCAGCTCCTGTATATCCTTCATAATACCCCGATGGTAATCTCATTGAAGTACTTTAGGATAATTAATTCCCTATTCAGGGCCTTTATTTGGCTTAACAAGTCCCCTAGAATCAAATTAGAACAGTTACAAAAGCCCAAGGAGCTGGGGGGCTTGCCCTCCCTAATCCGTGGCTTTACTATCTAGCAGCCCAATTACAACATATTGCCCGGTGGGTGTCGGGAGAACTTGGAGGGGATCCTATGAATGCTTTATTAAGATACATCTCAGGCGCAGACACAGTAATTATGGGCCTCGAAGCGTTAGAATTTGCCAAATCCAACAAGCGCTTTCCCACCTATGCTTTGATTCAAAAAATCTGGAACAAGGCGCGTCAGCTCCAGGATGTTGAGGGTTTCACAAGACATAGCCCAATATGGAAAAACCAGTATTATGGGGAATTGGCTCAGTTGACGTGTGAGGAGAGATGGAGAAGGTTTGGGGTGACACATTTGGCTCACATTTTTTCGGGCGGCAAGCTGCACCCCTTCACAGAACTACAAGAGAGGTTTGGACTCCCTCAGTCTATGTACTTCTATTATTTGCAGCTGAGGCATGCTGTCAGGGCCCAAGCGGGAGACAACCCATGGATTCTCTCCTCCGCCCCGATCTTCCAATACATGTTGGGAGTGAAATGCTTTAGGGGCTTCATTTCAGATTCGTACTCCATGTTGCTCTCCTCGTTCCTGCCGGGGTTTCCTGCGAAGGTACTGTCTTCCTGGGAGAGGGACGTGGGGACCTTTGAGGACGATCAGTGGGAGGGGGCTTTACAGGCAGTACAGGGGTGTTCACTTAACACTGCACAACGTCTATCACAATTGTTTATTCTGATGAGGGTACATTACACGCCTGCAAGATTGTTTAGAATGGGCTTGGGGGAAGATGATATCTGTCCTAGGTGTGCACGAGACTGTGGGGATCTCATTCATTTGATGTGGAGGTGCCCCAAGTTACACCTGTACTGGAGTGGGGTTCTTAACACTCTGTCCACGGTGTTTTCGGCCACGGTCCCACAGGACCCAAAGGTTTGTGTCCTGGGCATCTTGGACGATATACCGCTTGAGGACAATCCTAAGCAGGCCATTGGTAGGGCCCTCTTTCAGGCCCGTAAACTCATTCTTCATCATTGGAAGGCGTCTGACCCTCCCAAGCTCAATGAATGGATAACACAGATGGGAGTTACGCTGCGCATGGAGAAATATATTTATCAGCACAGGGGCCGGCAGGGGGAAGTTTGATCTCCTGTGGGCTCCATGGTTGGATACCCCTGGGTTGGCTCCTCTTGAACTGGTTCTGGAGAGACTATTAGTTTAGACACAGACGTGGACGGCGGAAGCACAGTACCGGGGTGGTGGATGGAGCTCAGCTAGGGCCTGGTGGGAGATGTCTATAATGATGCCAACTGTATTGAATGCGGGAGGGACCTTTTTGGTTTGTTATATACTATACTAATATTTTCTGGAATGACTGATCTAGTTTTGGATAAATACCCTGTACCTGTGATTGTTGCCATATGTGTCAATAAACATTCTTTTTGAGAAAAAAAAAAAAAGATACGCTGGGTTTCCTCGGCGTAGGCCAGCGTAGGTGGAAGTGGGCGTGAGCCATGCTAATGAGGCGTGACCCTATGTAAATGATGGATTGAGCGTCATAAAGATACGAATAACGTACGGCGCATGCGCCGTCCCGTGGACGCATCCCAGTGCGAATGCGCAGAATCACGTCGGAACTACTCCCTAAGATACGATGGATCACTGCCTACGACGTGAACGTAACCTACGCCCAGCCCTATTCATATACTACGTAAACAACGTAAAATACAACGGCTCTGTTCCCTGGTCTATACCTTTGCATAAGTTGCGCCTCCTATATGAGGAATAACTTTACGCCGGAGGTACGCCTTACGCAAACCGCGTATATTATGCGCTGGGCGCAACTGAATCAGCGTATCTCCCTCATTTGCATATGTGCATAGAAAATCAATGGGAGCGGCAAATGCGCCCAGCGTAAATATGCGCCCACGATACGACGGCCTAGGAATGTTACGTCGGTCGGATGAAGCCTATTTTCAGGTGTATCTCAGTTTATGGGCACGGCGCATAGATACGACGGCGCATACTTACACTTACGCGGCGTATCTGGAGATACGTCGGCGTAAGTGCTTTGTGAATCCGGGCCATAATATATGACTGGAGTTTTTGCTGCCTCCGAAGTTTAGCTTCTTTTTTTGTAAGGATTTTTTTGTTAATTTCTTTTCATATTCTCTTATTGGGTTCGATTTCCACTTTTTATATGTGTCTGGGACATTCAGAAGTTTATTCATTTCCAGTTCGTAGTCTTGTTTGCTAAGGATTACCAATCCACCTCCCTTTTCTGCGGGTCTTATTATTATTTTTTTATCTTTTTCTATTTCTTTTATCGTCTTCCAGATGTTGTTTCGTTTTGATTTGTTTACGTTTAGATTTCTAATGTCTTCCTCCACCATTTTGTTGCATTTTTGGATTGAAAGTAGAGTTGTTCCTTAGGCTAGAATGTTGGTATATAGAAGTATTGCTTATGTATGCCGAATATGTCTTTAATATATGCTTACATAGCAAATCACAGTGCGCCCGTTCCAACAATTGGATATAATACAGAGTAAAAAACAATACGGCCATTGCATTAGACTTCGGTCTGCAAAAGCCCAGTAAAAATGGCCGCCGTCTATAGACACTCAAGTGAACGGTCTTCGGTCCTCAAAAAACACAGGGAACATGGCGGGCGCAACACAGGACGCATTGTGATGATAAATAGGAGGTGTAGGTGACGGCCTGTACGCTCCAGACGACGTTTTATGACGAAACCGGTCAAGCGGACAGACGCTGTCACCATACACTTCCGAGATACATGATTTTAAAACTGCTTGTTCAATCTGCAAAATTGTGAGTACCTATTTTAAAGAAAATAAAGGCAATAGTTTTTTAAAATGGTATCACACTATTGGGATTCCTTCTCTCCATATATGCATTAATGTTGGACACTGAAAGTGGAACACGGGGGAACGAGGAATTGCCAGAGTGCAACACAGGGTAGATACTGTGAAAGCTTTTCACCCCAAGAGGGGGGCAGGATCTGGTGAGTGCGGAAATTATTAGAACACAGAAGAAGGGGTTACTGCGTGGAATACGGACACAGTGTTTTTTCTGAAAATAGCACCAGCACCTTTTTAAGCAATCTCCAGCACTTTCTGGACACAGCACGAAGCACTTTTTTCTGTAATATCTAGCACACTGTTTACACATGGACTGGTCTTTTTATTTCTAAATTTGCTTTAATTTAAAATTTACTTTATATATTTTTCCATCATCTAATTCTTCAATTTTTCAGCACCTTTATGTGCATGTTTGCAAAGTTATTTGTATATCACCTATTTTTCACCATTTATGTATTTATTCAATCTTGTTTTAGCACACCACAGAGCAGCATATAATTTTTTACTAAACCAGAGTTTGCTAGGCAGGCCGAGTCTACTAAATATCTTCAATTCATTCAAAACGCAGGTTCTAGCAGGTATCTGGGCTGATCCCGCTAACACTGCATTTTTGGGAACCCTAAACTGCTGGGGACGCTAGTATAGATCTGATCAGATCAGATATTGATCCGTTCAGATACTATCCCACTAAGGGAGGTGTATGCTGCATGCGTGGGTGTTACTGACACTAATCTGACGCTGCCTGGGGCGACGCAGATCCTATCTGACACTAAAACCTGATATCACCCACCGGGCGATCAGGGGGTTAAACCTTTATTGGGTAATAAACGTTGGGTGTCCTGATACTATAAAAAGCAAACTAATTAACCAGCGTCACCCGTAACACTTATACGGGGATCACTGGTGAAAGAGTTAACTGGGGGCAATCAGGGGGTTAAAACCTTTATTAGGTAGTATATGGGGGTACCTGACACTATAAAAACCTAAATAGCTAACTGGCTATCTAGAGTCACCAGTGACACTTATGCGGTTCTCAGTCTTAGAGCCGGTGTTGGACAGATGCAGCATGATTCCTATGTAGCGCTACCCCCTCAGGAGCCGCTGGTTAGATTTGGGATCGGCATAATTATGTTACCTCTGTGATGTGTCTAGGGGTAATGACGATGACGAGAGCAATGACAGAATGTCCAGACGATTAGTTGACGTTTTCTGTGCCTTTATTTTTGGTCAAACATGACCAACAGTCAACTTGAGATAGATAGGATAGGCTGGTGAAAAGGAGAGAACTTTGCAGATTCAGGCTATGGATAAGAGAAGCAGTCCTGCCTCCAACGATTATTCTTACTTCGTCTCCACTCCAGCCGGAGTGGGTATAGTGCCCCTGGACAGGTCCCTCTCACAGGCCTGGCAGCCAGGGTGTCACTCGGAACTGCTGAGAAGGAACAAGTCTCTGCCACGACTTGGCTCTGGTTAAATCAAGATTAGTAAAGGGCCTCTGCCACCGGCTCAATACTCATGTACATGGATGTTAGAGCAAATCCTCCCAGTAAACACAATTTCGCCTGAATCTTCCTCAGGTAGACTTGCTATATTTGGGGCGACTGACAGTTTGCAGCATACAACCTGTCAGTGTCCGGTCACCCAGATCCCCGATGGTTCGTCTGAGCCCTATTGGATCGCCTGCCTCTGGGCTCACCTCAGACCGACTCCCCACCGAACAGCACAACTCGCTTGGGATCTTCTTAATAGAGGTGGGGGACCCAGTAAGTCACTGGGGCCCCTTGGCAGCATCAGTTGCTCCGGGCCATGAGGGCCCAGAGTCAGGAACTCCGCGTAGCACGTGCGCCCCGGCCTTGTAGGCCATATCGCCGGGGCCCGTGATGTGCGCACACCCTAAAGGTGGGTGCCGCACCTGGAACCAGGAACCCGCGAAGAACCCCAAAAAATGGCGTCTGCCACAGAAATACCCTCCCCCAGCATGCCCCGCGAGGGAAACACCTCTCTGACTGGCTGCTGGGAAAAAGGCGCCTCCGCCTGAACCCCTCTGGCACCACCTGCCATCCAGAGATGGAACTACATCTCTGGAGCACAGAATGACCCACAGGACAGTTCAGGGCTGACAACAGCCGAATTTAAACAAATCAAACTGGATGAGAGCAAATAACTCTCTCATCCCACTAAATTTGACATAGCACCTATACTGAAAAGTACACAGGCGCTACACCTACAACAAAAAAAACTTGTCTTTTAAGGAAGTTGTGGAAATAAATGGCCAGCAGACAGGCACTCACAACATGAAAAGAGATTTTTCAAGCAAGATTATATTGGTGTAGCACCCCCTAGCTGTGTTTCTAGATTGCTAGGTGTAACGGAATCGTTTCCCACACTCCGCTTGAGTGCTTCTGTCAGTACACCACTACCTCTAGTCTGGACCAGATATCAGATATTACAGCTACATATTGCAACCAAGAACCAGGCGAGACTAGCTCAGTTACAAAACTGGAACACTTTATTTGCAACTCAGATACATACTTTTATATCCCACAGGAGGAAATCTCCCCTCCTGATTATATTACCCTAACAATACAAACTGTAACCAGAAAACATAATTACAACAATTGATATACTATAAAGATTATGTTAATTAGTCACCTGGATGACTCATGCCGCATACACACCATCACTTTATGTGATGAAAAAAAACGACATTTTCTGTGAAGTAAAAAACAACGTTTTTGAAACTTCAATTTTCAAAGACGAAGTTGCATACACACCATCGTTTTCTCACAATGTTCTAGCAAAGCGAGGTTACGTTCCACCACGTTTTTCCATTGAAGCTCGCTTCATAAGTAGCTTCTGGGCATGCGCGGATGAAAAAACGTAGTTTTAAACGACGTTTTTGCTACACACAGTCAATTTCTGTGAAGTAAAAGTTGACGTTTTGAAAAACGACACATAAAATTGAAGCATGCTTCAATTTTTTTTTGTCGTTTTTTAGAAGACATAAAACGATGTTTTCCCCCACACACGGTCAATTAAACTGACGTTTTTAAAAACGTCATTTTTTTTCATCACATAAAACGACCGTGTGTACGCGGCATTAGAGGTTTCATTCTAGGTCAGATTTGCCGACTTCAAGCTCAGAAAGTACAATACACATTATCAGAAGTATAAACATAGAACACCTTCAGACTATAGCAGGAGACCTCAGTAGCAGACTGTCCAACTCCTACATGGAACAGAGGCCAATGTGACCAACTCTTTCAATTAAAATGTTCAGTTCAGAATCAAACAAACCAGGAATAGTCTTTATATATTTCCTGGGAGATTTTGTGGATAAATATTACTGTCCCATCTGAATTATCTGCTCTCTCCCTGGGCCATAGTCAGTGGGTAGGAGGCTTGCTTCTTGTCCTCTCTAGAAGCCCCTATCTTGGTTAGGTCTGTAACACTAGGATTTTTGTTTTTTTAGTGTAGGTAAATTTCATGCGTGGTTGGCCAAGTCTGTTTTTTTTTTTTCTGGGTTGGGCAGTGATCCAGGGACAACTGGATGACTCACAGCAGCATCATGTAACAGGCGATCTCGCCGCCGTATTAAGGCCACGACATCGCCCGGCGCCATGTGCATTCCACCGTGGAACGTGGAAGTGCGCCTCGAATTAGTGCTTATGCAATATGCACTACACCTGCCTTCTTCCTATATAGAGGACAGCTTGCATAGTACACGCTGTCCTTATATTGTCGGCCGTAACCAGCTTGGCTACATTTTAACTACAGCTACTATCCTTCCTAAACGGAAACCATCCTTAGTAAAGTGATATGATGTAGAGAACCCCCAAACTCCTTTTCTCTGATTGGAGTGACACCTGGGGCCCCGTACTGATAATCACTTGCATGAGATAAGTGCATTGGAATCATTAATGCAGTTGTGCTCGTTGATCTTTATTGTAATTTATCTATGCTAGCGGTTGGAGGCATGTCGTAATACCTCCGCCCTAAGTAGCTCAACACATTCCTATACAGTTGTGTTCAAAATTATTCAACCCCCCAATGCTGTAAAGGGTTTTAGGGAATTTAGTGTACATTTGTAATTGTATTCAGAATGAAATCCTACAAGGACTTCTTAAAGAACCATATGCAACTAAAATGACATCAATTGGTTTTGTAATACAGTAGTAAATGTTTATTTTGTGAATTCTTCATTTACACAATTATTCAACCCCTTAAAGACTACCACTCTGAAGAACAGAGGTTCATTGAAGTGTTTTCCATCAGGTATTGAAAACACCTGTGGATGTCAGGGAGCAGCAATAAAGCCTAATGAGCACCAATCAGGCAGCTTTAAAATGACTGTGATACTCAGCTCCTTCTAGACATTTACTGGTGTGGTTACAAACATGGTGAAGTCAAGAGAAAGGTCCGGGAAGACAAGAGAAGAGGTGATTACTCTTCACAGGAAGGGCAATGGCTATAAGAAGATTGCAAAGATGTTAAACATACCAAGAGACACCATAGGAAGCATCATTCGCAAATTCAAGCCAAAGGGCACTGTTGAAACGCTACCTGGTCGTGGCAGAAAGAAGATGCTGACTTCGACTGCTGTGCGCTACCTGAAGCGTAGAGTGGAGAAAAGTCCCCTTGTGACTGCTGAGGAACTGACAAAAGATTTGTCAGATGTGGGTACTGAAGTTTCTGCTCACACAATACGGCGCACACTGTGTAATGAAGGCCTCCATGCCAGAACTCCCAGGCGCACCCCCTTGCTGTCTCCAAAGAATAAGAAGAGTCGACTGCAGTATGCAAAAATCATGTGGACAAACCACAGAAGTTTTGGGATTGTGTTCTGTGGACTGATGAAACAAAATTAGAAGTGTTTGGGCCCATGGATCAACGCTATGTTTGGAGGAGGAAGAACAAGGCCTATGATGAAAAGAACACCTTGCCTACTGTGAAGCATGGCGGGGGGTCAATCATGCTTTGGGGCTGTTTTGCTTCAGCAGGTACAGGGAAGCTTCAGCGTGTGCAAGGTACCATGAATTCTCTTCAGTACCAGGAGATATTGGATGACAATGTGATGCAGTCCATCACAAACCTGAGGCTTGGGAGACGTTGGACCTTTCAACAGGACAATGATCCCAAGCATACCTCCAAGTCCACTAGAGCATGGTTGCAGATTAAAGGCTGGAACATTTTGGAGTGGCCATCGCAGTCACCAGACTTAAATACGATTGAGAACCTCTGGTGGGACTTAAAGAAAGCAGTTGCAGTGCGCAAGCCTAAGAATGTGACTGAACTGGAGGCGTTTGCCCATGACGAATGGTCGAAGATACCCGTAGATCGCTGCAAGACACTTGTGTCTAGCTATGCTTCACGTTTAAAAGCTGTTATAACTGTAAAAGGATGTTGTACTAAGTACTAAGATTGAATGTCACTTGGGGGTTGAATAAAACTGATAATGATGTGAGCGCAGAAAATACATTTGTGGTTATTTCATTATAAATGTTATGTTATATTTGTCTGACCTACACGTGCCTCTTTGATTTAATTGTAAGCAGGATGACAGGATGATCAAAATCAATGTCAAACTGGGCAAAACAATCAATTTTCAGTGGGGGTTGAATAATTTTGAATACAACTGTATGTGTGAGAGAGATGATGTAGTGACCCCCCAAACTCCTGTTCTCTGATTGGAGTGACGCCTGGGGCCCAGTACTAAAATCTCACATAACATACGGAGGTGCATTGAAATCTCTCGCTAACCGCAGTTGTGGTTCACTCCCATTCACCGTAGTTTGTGACACATCACTGAGACCCCCCCTACTTCTAGAATGTACTGGAACCTTCTAGAAGAATAGGAGGGGGAGTAAGATGCAGCTAGCTGGAGTTTTCTGAGGGCCCTGACCAATCCCCAACAGAAGGGGTGACCTTGGGCCTGCGCTCGAGTGCGGACTGGACCCTACTTAGGACACACAGAGGCATCCTGGCCAGGAGGCACAGGAGCAAGGAGAGGACAGCGGGAGAGCGCTGAGGGGCAAGTCTCCAGGAGGAAAAGAAACAGCTAGGAGGGCTGGTGAGTGACACATACAGGAGGACTGGTAGGCATGCCTAAGAGGACTGGGATGGAGCAGTCTGGGATGGATGTAGAGCCAGTCAGGAGGACTGTGGTGGTACAGCCTGAAAAGGTGGTGCTGGGAGCAGTAGCCACTGATAGGACAGCTAGCACCAAAAATTTATATTTTTTGGTCGACACCATAAGGGCCCGCGGTCCATGCCTGCAAAGGGCATTTGTCCAGATTCAGCTGAGACTGTGCTAAACCTGAAAGCTGTGCTAGCTGGCCTGGGAGTTGCTGTTCTGCAAACAAGTCTGTGCTGGAGGTACAAGAGGAAAGTGTATATATACTGGGTGTATATAGTTCAAGTCCCTAAAGAGTTCTACTGATCAAATGGGCATCCCATAGCTACCCTTCTCTATCCATGTTCAATACACCTAATAAAAAACAAAAAACAAAGCTGCAACGACTGCTGTGCAGAGTGAGAGATGACCACATTCCCCAGCCACCCCTATGGGGGTAGTGCTACATTGCATTGTCAAAAATAACTATTATTTGTATTGTTTTTACAATGCTGGTGAAATAAAATGTTATACTGTGACCACAACTCTTCCTTAAATAATATGTATAAGCTTTCCCCCTCACTACAGCGTGTGACTGGACAGTGAAGGAGTGGCAGCAGACTGATGAGCTCATCACTCTGCGCCTCCCTCCTCCTCTATTAGCATGTTCCTTGTTAGCACAATACTGCAGCATTAATAACCTGTCTTGTGCTGTTTCTTCCTCTTCTAGTCTGAACTGTGCTGTACAGGGATTGCCAGATGTTGATACAGGGTTTAATTTAGTTTCTTACATGGCTTGCATTTACAAAAAATTCATGTATTGATGTGTCAACGAACACAAAAATACAGCAATGTGGGTCTTTTATATCTGTCAAGGACTTTAACACGGGAATGCTTTTGGTTGTGTTTAAACTTTACGGGCCAGATTCACAGAAGAAGTACGTCGGCGTATCTACTGATACACGGGCGTACTTTCAAATTTGCCGCGTCATATCTTTAGTTTGAATCCTCAAACCAAGATACGACGGCTTCTGGCTTCGATCCGACAGGTGTACGGCTTCGTACGCCTTCGGATCGTAGGTGCAATACTTCGGCGCCCGCTGGGTGGAGTTCACGTTGTTTTCCACGTCGGGTATGCTAATTAGCATTTTCCAGCGATCCACGAAGGTACGCACGGCCGTCGCATTCTCTTACGGCGTCGCTAGTCAGCTTTTCCCGGTGTATAGTTAAAGCTGCTATTTTGTGGCCTATAGTTAGACTTGTCATGTTAAAGTATGGCCGTCGTTCCCGCGTCAAATTCAATTTTTTATTTTTTTTGCGTAAGTCGTCCGTGAATAGGAAAGGACGTAACTCATGTCGAAGTTCAAAAAATGACGTCGGTGCGACGTCATTTCGCTCAAAGCACGGCGGGAAATTTCATTTAAATGATCCACGCCCCCTACCCGGATCATTTGAATTAGGCGGGCTTGCGCCGGAGGAATTTACGATACGCCGCCGCAACTTTACAGGCAAGTGCTTTGTGAATCAAGCACTTGCCCGTAAAACTTGTGGCGGCGTAACGTAAATGCGATACGTTACGCCGCCGCAGATGTACCTGAATCTGGCCCTACGTGCTTTAAAATGTCCCCATAGGATTCTGTAGAACAAGACATGGCTTTGTTTTTTGCTGATTTTTTTTCTGCTTTCACAAAAAAAGCATTACAATTATAAGCAGCACAACCAAACAAATTGAAAAATAAAAAAAAATGCTTATTTCAGTGAAGATGGACTCCATCATTGGCAGTGGACTGATACATAGAGAAAATAATAGAATTCAAGTACATGGTAGAAAACAGATCACACACTGCTCATAACTGGATTAGATGGGGACAACAGAGAAAGAACAAGGTCATTGCTGAGAGAGGTCTCTTCCTGACCTGTTGTACAGAGTAGACAAGGTGTGGATAGAAAGCTGGCAGTTGAGAATGAGCTCTGCTTCCTCCTACAGAGATAAGACCCTGCTCCTGTAAGGGAAGCTTGGTTTAACAATCCATCTATCCACAGCGGAAGAGGAAACCTTGTACTTATGCCAGGGAGCTGGAGGATGGTTATTTCCTATGACTGACTTGAGAATTTTTCTGTTCTGCTTCTGTACCTTTATACAGTAACTGCAAGGAATCCCTGGTGACAGTGTGAGGAACACAATGAGAATGTCACACGTCCTTTATTAATAATGAGTTTTTATTGCTGTCTCTATCATATAAAGAAAGATCTTGACTTATGTGTAGAAGGACCATGACAGCCAGGCCACTGATATGAGAAAAATGTCCTGGTTGCTTCATGTATAATGGGCTTCAAACTCTGAGCAGGCTGAGATAATAGGATTTTTTAATACAGCTTACCTGTAAAATCCTTTTCTTGGGAATACATCACGGGACACTGAGCCTTAATTACTTAATGGGTAATGTAGTCACCACAGGTGATTGGACACTGGCAAACCCAATTAAAATTTAGTTACTCCCCTATATAACCCCTCCCAAATGGAGAGTACCTCAGTTTTGTAGCAAAGCAATAAGTGTTCCACGTTAACTCCGAAGAGGGGTGGGAGCTCTGTGTCCCGTGATGTACCGTGTTTCCCCGAAAATAAGACCGGGTCTTATATTAATTTTGGCTTCAAAAAACACACTAGGGCTTATTTTCGGGGTAGGTCTTATTTATTTACTGTATACATATAAAGTGTGCAATAAGTCTCAAGTCTGTCTAGCTGACAGTCTAAAAGTGGTTGTATCCCTTAAAAACAAATTCCTGTTCCTTTAAAGCATGAAATAAATCAATAAAATGTTTTATAAAAATGTCCTCTGTCTTCTCCTCCCCTGCCACCCCCCCCCCATTGTCAGGTCAGGAGAAAGTTTTTTTAATCATTATGACATTATGTAGTCTGTTTTACTGGTATATGGTGCAGTGTGCCCACAGTTTTATATAAAGTACCTTTTATAACAGCTCCCTAGTCTTCTCTGAGGAGAGGAGGAAAGAGTCGAGCCGAGAGTGTCGCTGACGTCAGCCCGCTCCGTGAACTGAAGAGGAAGGGGCAGCAGACGTCAGCTGGGAGAAGAGAAGCGGACCTCCGGCAGGTGTAAACAAGGGATTTTTAATACAGAAACAAACAGACACTGTCCCAGTTTTACAAAACAGATTATAGGATTTTTAATGAAATTTACTGGGGCTTATTTTTTCGGGGTAGGGCTTATATTGCAGCACACCCTGATAATGACGCTAGGTCTTACTTTCGGGGTAGGGCTTATTTTCGGGGAAACACGGTATTCCCAAAAAAAGGATTTTACAGGTAAGCTGTATTAAAAAATCCTATTGTCTTGATCATACATCACGGGACACAGAGCCTTAATTACTTAATGGGATGTCCCATAGCAATGCTAAAATTTAAGGGGAGGGAGACACAGATCAGAATAAGACTATACTGCTGCCTGCAGCACACTATGCCCGGAGGCGGCATCCTCGTAACCTCTCACATCTACCTGGTAGAATTTAGTAACTGTATGGACTGAAGACCAAGTAGCAGCCTTACAGATCTGAGCCATGGAGGCCTGGTGATGCAATGCCCATGAAGCACCAACTGCTCTAGTCGAGTGCGCTTTTCCCTGAAAAGGAAGGATCTCCTTTTCTAAACCATAGTCCTGAATAATGACTTGTCAAATCCACCTTGCAATAGTGGATTTTGATGCTGCCTGGCCCTTGATAGTGCTCAAGGCCAACTTCATATTTAAGCCCAACTGAAGAAAGGCAAGAATCCTATTAATGGCAAACTTCCTAGGATGCCACTTTCTGGGTTCACACCAGGAAACATATGCCTTCCAGATTCTGTAGTAGATGAGCCTGGAGGCCGGCTTCCTAGCATTAACCAGAGTGGATAGGACTGGCGCTGAGAGCCCACCTTTCCTCAGAATGTGGGTCTCAACAGCCAAACCGTCAAATTTAGACTTTGTAGGGCAGGATGAAATATTGGACCCTGCGATAGTAGGTCTGGGCGTAATGGAAGAACCCAAGGTCTTCCTACTGCCATCCTTACGACTTCTGCGTACCAGGGTCTCCTGGGCCAAGCCGGGGCGACCAAAATCACAGACTTTCCTTCCTTCTTGACTCTCTGAAGGAATCGTGGGATGAGCAGTACTGGAGGGAATGCATAAATCAGGGAATACTGATCTCATGAGATTGTCAGGGCATCTGAGCCGTAGCATTGTCGGACTGAACCCAAACAGGCCAGCCAGCAGTCTGAAAGACCAAACTTTGAGGGCCAAATGAATTGCCTGAATCTCTGGAATGTGGATGGGTAGTAGCTTTTCGTCCCCGGACCACTTCCCCTGGGCAGATGCTTCTTCCAGCACTGCCCCCCAGCCTAGAAGGCTGGCATCTGTGGTCACCACTTTCCAGGTAACTGGAGTGAAGGATTTTCCTTCTGACAGATTTTTGGGGGGGGGGGGCAACCACCAATTGAGGCTCTGGCGAACCCCTGGAGATAAGATCATAGGAAGATCTTAAGAAAATCCAGGGCCTGAACATCTTTGTTCCAAGCTGACAGAATTCCACTCTGTAACGATCTTGAGTGAAACTGGGCGTAAGGGACAGCCTTCTTTCCCAACAATCTCATGCATGGACAGATGGAAGGCCTTCTTTTTGCCTTTACCACTCGGACCAAGTCTCCTATGGCTTTTGCCTTCGGCTTGGGAAGGAATACCTTGCTTAGGGACGTGTCTATAATCATGCCAAAGTACTCTAGCCTTTTTTGAGGCTGCAAGGAAGATTTCTTCAGTTTTAAGACCCAGCCTAGGTACTCTAAATATTCCACTGTGCTGTGCACATTGTATCCCATTGTATGCGGCGGACTGATCTATGATCAACAGAATGTCCAGGTAGGCTGTTATCGCTATGCCTCATGCCCTTAGCCTTGCCAGGGCCAGGGCCAGTATTTTTGTGAACACTCGAGGTGCCGTAGCCAGCCCGAAAGGAAGGGCCACAAACTGAAAGTGGCGCTGATCCACCGCAAGCCTTAGAAACCTTTGGTGAGCGGGAAATATTGGCACATGTAGATATGCATCTCTGATGTCTATTGATGCCAGGAATTCTCCTCTTAAGAAACTGATTCAGACTTTTTAGATCTAGGATAGGTCTGACATCCCCGTTTGGTTTTGGAACCGTAAACAGGTTTGAATAGAATTCTGACCCCTGAGGCTAACTCCAAGATTACCCCTTGGGACAACAGGTGTTCCAAGGCCAATAGTAAATGCCTTCTTTTTTTCTGGATCTTTGGCAATTCTTGATCTCAGAAAACGGGGTGGCGAAAATTCTCTGAACTCTAGCTTGTAGCCTGAGGACACTGTGGCGATGACCCACTTTTCCTTAACCTCATTCCGCCAGGCGTTTGCCTGAGCGGAACGAGCAGGGGCATCCCTTTATAGGGAAGTTTTGGGGGTCTGTTTAGACCTTGAACCCCAAGTTCTTTTCTGCCCTTGGGCTTGGCTCTGGGCTTTTTTCCCTAGTGTTAGACTGGGGCGGCTGTCGCCACTGCCTGGAGACTGAGTTTTCAGGGGCTGGAGAAAGTACGTTTAAATGAGGGACGCTTACTAATTTTCTTAACCAGCAATAGAGTAGACTTGCCTCCGGTAATCTTTTGGATGTATTTATTCAGTTCATCTCCACACAGGTGTTCTCCTCCAAAGGGGAACGCTGTCAAGTATTTCTTGCAGGAAGCCTCAGCCTCCCAATATTTTAACCAAAGGACCTGCGCATGTGTACCTGAAGGAGATTCAAGCGAGATGCTTGTTGAACAGAGTCCATAATCGCATCAGTCGCAAAGCACAAGGCCTTAAGAAGGTCCTCATGAATCTCAATCTCTTCTGTAGGGAGGAGGTTAATCATCTGCTTCATTTGTTCCTTGAGGAACTGACATACACCAATGGCTGTAACTGCAGGTTGTACTACAGTCCCAGCCATGACAGAGGAGGCTTTTAATAGGGACTCCAGCTTTTTATCAGTTGGAACCTTAAAACCCTGTGCATTGTCTAAAGGACAGGTCAGGTTTTTGTTTGCACAAGAAATAGCTGCATCAATAGCAGGTACCCCCATTTCTTGGTGAAACCTTCCTCTATAGGACAAAGGAGGGAGAACTGCTTAGGAGGAGAAAACATTTTATCTGGGTGAACCCAGTCATCATACATCAGTTTATCCAGCAAGGAATGAACTGGAAAAGCGCATGCAGCCTGTGGGGATTTCCGGGATCCCAAAGAGGAAACAGAGGACATAGAAGCTTCTACAGGAGGCAATTTGTAAGTGGCAGGCACTATCTCTGCATAATATTGCACCTGCCTCTTTAGCAACTCAGAAGTCGCAGAAACCCTCTCATCCTCTGATTCCTCCAACTGCACATGATCCTCATCTCCAGAGAGGGATTTTTCACCCTCAGAAGGCTCATCTGAAAAGAGAGCCAGAGCAGATGAAGGGGATCTACCCCGTTTTCTGCTATTTCTCAAGGAGGCTGTGACAATATTAGCAATCTTTCCTTCCAGGCCATCCATAGCAACTTTTAAAGTGTCCTCAGTGATGTATACAGGAGCTGCCATAGGAGAAGCTGCAAAACCAGACAGGGGCTCATCCTGTGAGGCTGCTATCAGGCTAACAGAGGGGGTGGTAAACTGCAGGCAAGCTCAGAATCCTTAAGCCCCATACACACTTTCAGTTTTCCTGAAGGTTTTTCTCTTCAGGTTTACCAAAACCATGTCGTGCAGGTGCCTGCCTGATTGCATACAAATTGAAACTCTTGAGGTTTGACCTCATATTAGATGGTTTTGGTAAACCTGAAGAGAAAAACCTGCAGGAAAACTGATAGTGTGTATGGGGATTTAGCCGTACGTGGGGATTTTCTGGTGCCTTTTTTATTCTATATAGACCCTATTTTAGGAGATGTTGGCCCAGATTCACAGAAAGCAAGGGTCACATTACGCCGCCGTAGAGTAAACACTATACGCTACGCCAACGCAACGCAGAGAGGCAAGCATTGCATTCAGCAAGCCATTGCTCCCAACCCATAGTCCTTACTGCAAAGCAAAGGTACTATCCACAATTTATAAATGCAATCACTGTTGTGCTATAGTCTTACAATACACAAAACATATCATGCTCACTGCACAACCTGATGCCGAGTAGGAGTCTTAGGTTTGCCTGGTTCAATCCACAGGCATGCTTACAGCCCACAGCTCTGTGTCCATGCCGCTTTACAGAAGGCTCTGGCATGCTGGGCTTTGAACCAGCCTCTTGGCGCCTGCACACAGGTGTCCTGCATTGCGCATGGGCACTAGCAACCACTTTGGGCCCTCCCCCTATCCATGTCTCCATACTGTCAAAAACGATCGTTTCCGGCGCGTGAAGATTCGCACGTGTGCATGGTGGGGGATCAGCTTGAGGAGAACCCGGAGGCAGGTTATCCAAAAGGGCTTGAACGAACCATCGGGGATCTGGTGACCGGGACATTGACAGGTACACTTCCACTGTCAACCGGTGACCCTGACTTAATCTACTGGGAGGATTTGTTCGATCCATTCAGCTCATCTAAGTACTAGGCCTGTGGCAGAGGTCCCTAGAGCCAGGTCTGTGGCAGAGACCTGTTCCTCCCAGTAACCTAAAGTGACACTTTGGCTGCCAGACTTGTGGCAGGAGTCTGTCCGGGGGCACTTCACCCACTCTGGCTAAAGTGGCGACAAACTGTATCTACTACTACTGAGAGCAGGATTGCTCTTTTTCATATCCAGGCCTGATACTGCAAAGTTCTTCATCAACCTTTTCTCCCTACCTCATGTTGATGTTGGTCATGTTGGGCCGAAAATAAAGCATTCAGAAAACCTTTATTTGATGACTAGACATTCGCTTACTAATCTACTCATCAACTTCACCCCTAGACAACGGTAAGAGGTAACTTAATACGCTGATCCCAAAACAACCAGCGGCTCCTGCGGGGGTAGCGCTACATGCGGATAGAAAAAATAGATCTCAATGCGTCCAGCTGCGAAATCCCGCAGCTATCGGCACATAACCGCAGATAATCGCAGTGCACTATGTCAGCTGCGTTTGGTATGAATCTTGAGGGGGAACTCCACGACAAATTTAAAATAAAAAACCGGCATGGGTTCCCCCTACAGGAGAATACCAGGCCCTTGGATCTGCTATGGATTTTAAGGAGACACCCCGTACGCTGAAAAACGGCGTGGGGTTCCCCCCAAAATCCATACCAGACCCGTATCCGAGCAGCAGCCCAGCCGGTCAGGAAAGGGGTGGGGACAAGCGCGCGGAAAATATGTAAAAAAAAACACTACACAGGGTTATTAAAGTAATTTATTAGTCAGCTCCGGTGCCCCCCCTCTCTTATTTAGCTCTTTTACGAGGGGGGACTGCTTCTTCGATGTCTTCTGGGGAGAGGGGGGAATGTGCCGTTCTTCACCGCCATCTGGTTCTCTTCTGCCGGGGGGCTTCTTCTTCTTTAGCTCTTTTACAGCGGCCCCCTCCTGGTCTTCTTCAACGTCTTCGGCGGGGGGGGGGATGTGCCGGTCTTCACCGCCGTCTGGTTCTCTTCTGCTGGGGGGCGCTTTCTTCTTTAGCTCTTTTACAGCGCCCCCGCTCCCGGTCTTCTTCTTCGACGTCTTCGGCGTCGAAGAAGAAGACCGGGAGGGGGGCCGCTGTAAAAGAGCTACTAATAACTACTAGCTGACTAATAAATTACTTTAATAACCCTGTGTAGTGTTTTTTTTACATATTTCCGCGCGCTTGTCCCCACCCCTTTCCAGTTTAAATTGTTTTTCTTTTCACATAGAAAAAACTTTACAAACTTTCTTAAAAAGTTTTTAAAAACAACATCCATTATAAAGTTCATAAGTTCTTCATACATAAAACATATACAATAACATATACATACAACATAATACATAAATACAAAAAAGATTTGTGTGGGTACAGAGTTAGGTCCATTCTTATAATCATACATCTATAGTGGGACTCATTATACCTTGACACCTTCTCCTTTCCTTCCCTACCTCCCTTATTAAAGACCTCCTGGTGGCAGAGTGATCATATCAGCCAACTTCACCCTCTTCCCCCTGTGTAGATCTGAACGCACACATATACACATAGATATACGCACATATACCCGTATGTCACAGGGAAAAGAGAGGAGGGGAGAGGAAAGAGAGGGCCCCACCCCTTTCCTGACCGGCCGGGCTGCTGCTCGGATACGGGTCTAGTATGGATACGGGTCTAGTATGGACCGTTTCCAGCGGATAAATCCTCTGGCGGATTTGGCTCTGATGGCTGTACACACCATCAGATCGAAATCCGCGCGGAATACATCCGCGGTGACGTGTCGCGCCGTCGCCGCGACGATGACGCGGCGACGCGCGCGACGCTGAAAGGTAAATACTTCCACGCATGCGTCGAATCATTACGATGCATGCGAGGGAGGGGAGCGGACGGACTGATCCGGTGAGTCTGTACAGGCGACCGGATCAGTCCGCTGGACTGGATCCCAGCGGATAGATTTTGTAGCATGCTACAAAATTGTTATCCGCTGGGAAATGTCCGCTCGGACGTACAGACGTCCGGATCTATCTGCTGGAACTGATCCGCGGATCAATCCCAGCGGATAGATCCGGTTGTCTGTACGAGGCCTAAGGGTCTTGGCAATCTTCTTATAGCCTAGGCCATTTTCATGTAGAGCTACAAAGATTTTTTTCAGATCCAAAGAGAGTTCTTTGCCATGAGGTGCCATGTTGAACTTCCAGTAGCCAGTTTGAGAGAGTGAGAGTGATAACATTGAATTTAACACACCTGCTCCCCATTCACACCTGAGACCTTGTAACACTAATGAGTCACATAACACCGGGGAGGGAAAATGGTTAATTGGGGCCAATTCGGACATTTTCACTTAGGGGTGTACTCACTTTTGATGCCAGCGGTTTAGACATTAATGGCCATGTGTTGAGTTATTTTGAGGGGACAGAAAATTTACACTGTTATACAAACTGTACACTCACTACTTTACATTGTAGTAACGTGTCATTTCTTCAGTGTTGTCACAAAAAGATATAATAAAATACTTACAAAAATGTGAGGGGTTTACTCACTTTTGTGACATACTGTATATACCCTGTCAATGCTAAAGGCATGATGTAGTCTGTGTGGTTTGGGAAGAGTTTGCTTGCTGCCTCTTCTTTTTCTGACCAGCCAGGCTGCATTCTTGTAAAAGTGTCTGGTGTGGATTTTGGGAGGTATCCCAAACTTTTTTGTTCTATTGTTGCATGGGCTATCCCCTTCAATACCATATCAGATCCCTATCTACAATAAGGGTCTGGCATTGATTTTTGGGGACAACCCCATATCTTTTATTTTTAACATCAATGAATAATAACATACATTTTGTTAATTCAGACAATTCAATACTTCCGTAGTCCAAATGCAAAAGACAAACAGTCCAGCAAATTTCAGAAACATAATCCCAAGTGCTTTCTTGTGTGCAAAAGATAAAGGTATTGAATTTGTGCTCCAAACAACGTGTGCGTGTGTGTATGGTATAACACAGGTGCTCCCCTAGCAGCGTGCTTACTCACTGGATCTCTATGACCACTTTGAAATAAGTATGGTCAAAAACACTTGTTGCTAGTAATCTACACCATTCCTTTTATAAGCCCCAATGACCTCCAGCATTTTACATCTAGAATTAGATATATTTATGAAAAGTTCCAATAGGGTAAACCCATCAAACAATTATTAGAGTTTAAAATAACTCACATGTAGTAGTGCCTGGATTATATACCCTACACACACTATTAGCTGGATTCACAAAGAGTTGTAGATACGCCGTCGTAACTCGGAATCTAAGCCCGTCGTATGTTTAAGTGTATGCTCAAACTGAGATACACTTAAACCTAGCTAAGATACGACTGCCTGCGCCGTCGTATCTTAGGGTGCAATATTTCCACTGGCCGCTAGGTGGCGCTTCCGTTGAGTTCGACGTAGAATATGCAAATGACTAGATACGCCGATTCACGAACGTACGATTGCCCGTCGCAGTAAAGATACGCAGTTTCCGTAAGAGGTACGCCGGCGTAAAGATAAAGCTGCCCCCTAGGTGGCTTAGCCAATGTTAAGTTTGGCCGTCGTTCCCGCGACAAAATTTCAAAATTTTACGTTGTTTGCGTAAGTTGTCCGTGAATGGGGCTGGACGTAATTTGCGTTCACGTCGAAACCAATACGTCCTTGCGGCGTACTTTGGAGCAATGCACACTGGGATATGTACACGGACGGTGTAAAAAACATCAATCACGTTGGGTCACTAGTCATTTACATAAAACACGCCCCCTGTTCCTAATTTGAATTAAGCGCGCTTACGCCGGCCCATTTAGGACACCCTGCCGTAACTTAGGAGGCAAGTGCTTTGTGAAAACAGCACTTGCCTCTCTGACTTAAGGCGGCTTAGCATAAATACGATACGCTACGCTGCCTGAAAGTTACGCTGCCCTACCTGAATCCAGCTATATATTACCAAAAGTATTGGGATGCCTGCAGGGCTGGTGCAAGGATTTTTGATACTCTAGGCGAAACCTCATTTTGCCCCCCCCTGGCTCCACCCCCTTTGCCATGCCCATGTATACCCCACCTTTTTAATAACTGTGCATCAAATGCAGCCTACCAGCGCCCATCAATGCAACCTCATCAGCGCACATCAAATTCATCATCACCAGCGCCCATCAAATGCAGCCTCACTAGCACCCATCAATGAATGTTTACTTGCTTAATTTCATTCGGGAGCTGGGACACAGACACAGTCCTCTGCCGCTGCTGCACCTCTGACACTATGGGGGTTATTTACAAAAAGCAAATCCACTTTGCACTACAAGTGCAAACTTCAAGTGCACTTGAAATTGCACTTGCTGTATATCTGAGGGGAACATCTGAAATGAGGGGAAGCTCTGCTGGTTTTTTTTTTTAATCTTTTTATTTATATCAGGACAGATACCCACATGGGCCGCAACAACACAAGGTAGTAAACAATGAACAGAGTAGAGAAACATTGGTACATATACAGAGTCATGACATATCATAAATTCCCAGTTCCTCTGGGACATTATCGCATTCAGAAGCATGCATACATGGTATAAAGCCATCACCATACAGTGTTCCCACAATGTGGCTCTCATGCTTCCTAAAGTTGGCTATGGTTTAACGTCCCCTAAAGAGATTAGAGGTCTCCAGCGGTCCCCCAAGCCAGGGGAGGCCGGGACTGTGTCATCATAATGGTGCGACATATGGCTGCCGCCCCATGGGCACCGCCCTGTCTTTTCCATGTTCTCTGTAGGGTATGATCGTCCAGGTAAGACCTACCTGAAACCCAGAATATAAAGCAGGGAGCAAGTGAAAATAAACTAAATATAGAAGGGGTAGGGGGGAACAAGAGGAATAGGGGGAGTGAAGTGCTGGGTGGTAAGGGTAAAGGTAAGATAAAGTAAAAGTAAAAGTACCCACAAGCATGGAGTAACAAGGTAGCCAATTCGAAGAGGCCTCCAGGGTTACAAGACCATTTGAGATGGCATATCTCTACTGTCAACTGGTTGCTGCGTCAACTGTGTCCCTCTGCATCGCCTGGCCCTCCACCAAACAAATAAATGCATTCCACAGTTGCCAAGTGTTGGTGAATGTCTCCTGTCTCTTTTGTGCTGTAAGGATAAGGTCTTCCATGTGTTTTATAGTTTCAACCTTCCGGAGCCACATGGCAACAGTCGGTGAGTGTGGTGACTTCCAGTGAAGTGGGATGCAGGCCTTGGCTGCATCTAGTAAGTGGCGAATCAAAGACTTTTTGTATAACCTGTCCGGAATGGAGGATGCATGAAGAAGGAGAACGCTGGATCGTTTAGGATAGTGCGGTCTGTGAATTTTTGTAAGGTCTATCGGATTAATCGCCAAAAGTGCGTTAGTCTAGGGCAGGACCAGAAGATATGAACTAAAGTACCCTTATCTCCAGACAGCGCCAGCAAAGATCTGACGTCGTCCAGTAGAACTTGTGCAACAGCCCTGGGGTCCTGTACCACCGGGATAGGAGTTTATAATTGGTTTCTTGAATTGTGGCGCATATAGAGGACTTGTGTGTATATCAGAGAATGTGTTGTTTCTCAGTTGAATTGTCGGTCTAATTCCTTTTCCCAGTTCAGTATACCCGGGGGCACAAAGTCAGGTTGTGGCGTGATCAGCAGGTCATAGGCCAGTGAGAGCGTATGTCTCAGAGTCCCTGTGGAGGCGCAGAGGTCCTCCAGTGTTGTAAGTGGTCGGCCACTATCATCAGGGGGCTGCCTACAGTTGAGAAAATGGCTGTCGCGCTCTCAGGAAGTCCAGGCGAAACGGGTCCATGGAGAAGGTGAGCTCCGAAATTGTTTTCCAGCGCCCTCCAGCGATGAAGTGGGAGGCTTGGTGTAGGCTCGCCCCGCTCAGACCCCGAAACACCACGTCCTGCATGCCAGGCAAAAACTGGGGATTCCCCAGTATGGGGTATAGAGGGGAGTTCGGGGTAGACAGTGATGCTTGGGACAGAAGACGGGCGCAGAGTCGTGAGGAGGTCCCTATCAGTGGGTGTCGTTTAAGGTCCGCCGGCAGGGAGGGATAGCACCATGGGGTCCCTAGCTCTGCTGATTTTATTATCCAATCATGTGCAACCTAAAATGCTGTTTTTTATCTTCCTTGCATATCCCCCTCGGATCTACAGCGACTGCACTTTCAGTGCAATTTCGAGTGCACTTTGCGCTTGTAGTTTGCACTTGTAGTGCAAAGTGGATTTGCCTTTCGTAAATAACTCCAGCTGCCTGCTGATGCTGAGATTTAGTTACTTGCTTCAGAGAGAAGAGAGTAGAGACACCAATGGCGGGGTACCCTAGGCAGCAGTGTGCCCTAGGCAGCTGCCTAGTTTGCCTAGTGGTAGAACCGGACTTGGATGCCTGCCTTTATGGACCTTGTCTTTACAAGCAAGGTCTATAACCACATGGATGAGCGAGTTTGGGGTGGGGAAACTTGACTGGCCTGCACAGAGTCCTGACCTCAAGATGATAGAACACCTTTGGGATGAATTAGAGTGGAGACTGTGAGCCGGGCCTTCTCGTCCAATGTCAGTGCCTGACCTCACAAATGTGCTTCTGGAAGAATGGTCAAACATTCCCATAGACACTCTTCTTAACCTTGTGGACAGCCTTCCCAAAAGAGTTGAAGCTGTTATAGCTGCAAAGGATGGGCCAACTCAATATTGAACCCTACGGACTATGGCCCCGTACACACGATAGAATCCATCCGCAGATAAATCCCAGCAAATGGGTTTCTGCGGATAGATTCTATGGTGTGTACACGCCAGCGGATCTCTTTCCGCGGAGAAATCTCCTCTGGGATGGATTCCAGCAGATCGAATATTTGTTGTGCTGCACAACAAATCCATCTGCTGGAATCCATTCCAACGGATGGATCCGCTCGTCTGTACAGACTTACCGGATCCATCCGTCCAAAGGGATTCCCCGCACGCGTCGTAATGATTTGACGCATGCGTGGAATTCCTTATATGACAGCGTCGCGCCCGTCGCCGCGTCATAATCGCGGCGACGGCGCGACACGTCATCGCCAGAGGATTTCCGCGCGGATTTCAATGGGATGGTGTGTACACTCCATCCCATCGAAATCAGCGGATATCTTTGAGAGGATTTATCCGTGGAAACGGTCTGCTGGACCGTATTCGCGGATAAATTCTCCCGTGTGTATGGGGCCTAAGACTGAGATTCTATTAACCTTCATGTGCGTGTAAAGTCAGGCGTCCCAATAGTTTTGGTAATATAGTGTATGTACCTCTTAGGCTGGATTCACACCTATGCATTCTTTGTGCTTTTTGCAGATTTGCACTACAGAACGTGTTCCATAGGAAACCATGTTAAATGGACTGTAGTGCAAATCTGCAAAATGCAAAAGCACTAAAACTGCATAGGTGTGAATCCAGCCTAAGTCCCCTAAATGTACCTGTCCTAGCTTCTGTATTAGTATCACTGCTAATTTCTCCACATGGATTACATTTTTCTGATACTGCTAGCTACTCAAAATGATGTTCAGCAAGGGTTAAAACAGGGCCTATAGTCATTTACCAACTAGTTACAGGCCTTGCACATTTTATCCCGGATTTTAGACTTAAAAGAGATTTATAGCTTTTAGTTATAGCTAATGCAATAGAAGCTTATTGTCATTTGATATTCTTTCCTGGTTCTAATATGTTAAATGGTACTGACAAAGCTAGCAATTAGCAATCCAACCTCATATTAAATAGTGATCTGAGGATTTAACTGTGGCTAGATTTAATGATTTCACAACCAGTGCAGGCTCAAAAGACTTCTGGGTAAAATACCTCTTCCTTGCAGCATAGAAAGAGGTGTGCCTCATTTTTACAGATTTCAGGCATACAAATACAGATATAATGATTGCGCTTAGTGTTTTAGTGACCCACTGTTTTAAAGAAAGGAAAAAAAAAAAAAATTTGCAGGTTCACAAAAAATACTCCTAGTTTAGGGTTGCCACCTGTCCGGGATTCACCCAGACAGTTCGGTTTTTACATCCTCTGCCCGGGTTTCTGACTGCCTGTCACCTGGACACCAGCCACCAGGGCACCCTCAAAAATTCTTATAACGCTCCCATAAAAGCTTAATCAGAATTTAGGTTCCATAACCTGTATCAGAATGTCACCTATATTTACATATATGTAACTGTCTTGATGGAAACAGCCCGAATTACAAGGGACTTGTTTCTCTCTGTGGAGGGATACAGAACCTCCTGGCCCCCTTTAACCGATGCTCTGCTTCTAGTCCCGGCTACTGGAGCCCTGCCATGACTGTTCACAGACGATGTATTGGAGAGAGCTGTGTGGGCGGGAAGAGGAAGGAGCTGCATGAGTGTGAGGGGACAGCAGGACAGAGAGGGGAGAAGAGAAGCTGGCTGCACATTACCAAACTATTCATGTACAGTTGTATTCAAAATGATTCAACCCCCACTGAAATTGATTGTTTTGCCCAGTTTGACATTGATTTTGATCATCCTGTCATCCTGCTTACAATTAAATCAAAGAGGCACGTGTAGGTCAGACAAATATAACATAACATTTATAATGAAATAACCACAAATGTCTTTTCTGTGCCCACATCATAATCAGTTTTATCCAACTCCCAATTGACATTCAATCTTAGTACTTAGTACAACATCCTTTTACAGTTATAACAGCTTTTAAACTTGACGCATAGCTTGACACAAGTGTCTTGCAGCGATCTACGGGTATCTTCGCCCATTCGTCATGGGAAAAAGTCTCCAGTTCAGTCACATTCTTAGGCTTGCGCACTGCAACTGCTTTCTTTAAGTCCCACCAGAGGTTCTCAATCGGATTTAAGTCTGGTGACTGCGATGGCCACTCCAAAATGTTCCAGCCTTTAACCAGTTAGCAACCGCCCTATAGACGAAATACGTCTACAAGGCGGTTGCTTAACTCTGGGAGGGCGTCAATGTACGTCCTCCCAGAATCGCGCTCCCGCGCGCCCTGTGGGCCGCTGATAGCGGCGATTTACCACGTGATCGCTCCGTCTAATGACGGAGCGATCACTAGTAAAGAAACCGGCGTCATGTGATGACGCCAGTTCCTCCCTCTCCTCTCTGTACCGAACGGTACAGTGTGAGAGAGGAGAGGGGAGAGAGCGCATGCAGCAGCAGCTGCTGCGGGCTGGATCTGTGACACATGCAGTCACAGATCCAGCCATCCCTCCCTGTGCAATACTCTGCAATGCCCCCATACTCTGCAATGCCCCCATACTCTGCAATTATGCCCCCATACTCTGCAATTATGCCCCCATACTCTGCAATTATGCCCCCATACTCTGCAATGCCCCAAAATACTCTGCAATGCCCCGCAATACTCCGCAATGCCCCGCAATACTCCGCAATACCCCACAATACCCCGCAATACTCCGCAATACCCCGCAATACTCCGCAATACCCTGCAATACCACACAATACTCTACAATACCCCACAATACTCTACAATACCCCACAATACTCTGCAATACCCCACAATACTCCACAATACCCTGCAACGTCGTCTATGGGGATTTTTAAGTAGCAAAGTTTGGCGCCATTCCACAAGCGTGTGCAATTTTGAAGGGTGACATGTTGGGTATCTATTTACTCGGCGTAACTTCATCTTTCACATTTAAGCAAAAGAATGAAGAAAAAATACTAAATTTGCCAAATTGTATAACAGAAACAAAGAAAAATTATTTTTTTTTACAGAATTTTCAGTCTTTTTTCTCTTATAGCGCAAAAAATAAAAAACCCAACGGTGATTAAATACCACCAAAAGAAAGCTCTATTTGTGTGAAAAAAAGGACGAAAATTTCATTTGGGTACAGTGTTGTTTGACTGAGTAATTGTCATTCAAATTGTGAGAGCACCGAAAGCTGAAAATTGGTCTGGTTATTAAGGGGGTTTACGTGCCCAGTGGTCAAGTGGTTAATCTGCAACCATGCTCTAGTGGACTTGGAGGTATGCTTGGGATCATTGTCCTGTTGAAAGGTCCAACGTCTCCCAAGCCTCAGGTTTGTGACGGACAGCATCACATTGTTATACACCATCTCCTGGTACTGAAGAGAATTCATGGTACCTTGCACACGCTGAAGCTTCCCTGTACCTGCAGAAGCAAAACAGCCCCAAAGCATGATTGACCCCCCGCCATGCTTCACAGTAGGCAAGGTGTTCTTTTCATCATAGGCCTTGTTCTTCCTCCTCAAAACATAGAGTTGATCCATGGGCCCAAACACTTCTAATTTTGTTTCATCAGTCCACAGAACACAATCCCAAAACTTCTGTGGTTTGTCCACATGACTTTTGCATACTGCAGTTGAATCTTCTTATTCTTTGGAGACAGCAAAGGGGTGCGCCTGGGAGTTCTGGCATGGAGGCCTTCATTACGCAGTGTGCACCGTATTGTCTGAGCAGAAACTTCAGTACCCACATCTAACAAATCTTTTGTCAGTTCCTCAGCAGTCACAAGGGGACTTTTCTCCACTCTACGCTTCAGGTAGCGCACAGCAGTCGAAGTCAGCATCTTCTTTCTGCCACGACCAGGTAGCGTTTCAACAGTGCCCTTTGCCTTTAATTTGCGAATGATGCTTCCTATGGTGTCTCTTGGTATGTTTAACATCTTTGCAATCTTCTTACAGCCATTGCCCTTCCTGTGAAGAGTAATCACCTCTTCTCTTGTCTTCCTGGACCATTCTCTTGACTTCACCATGTTTGTAACCACACCAGTAAATGTCTAGAAGGAGCTGAGTATCACAGTCATTTTAAAGCTGCCTGATTGGTGCTTATTAGGCTTTATTGCTGCTCCCTGACATCCACAGGTGTTTTCAATACCTGATTGAAAACACTTCAATGAACCTCTGTTCTTCAGAGAAGTAGTCTTTAAGGGCTTGAATAATTGTGTAAATGAAGAATTCACAAAATAAACATTTACTACTGTATTACAAAACCAATTGATGTCATTTTAGTTGCATATGGTTCTTTAAGAAGTCCTTGTAGGATTTCATTCTGAATACAATTACAAATGTACACTAAATTCACTTACACCCTTTACAGCACTGGGGGGTTGAATAATTTTCAACACAACTGTATGTATTCATCTCACAATATGTTGTGTCAAGTGTATTTATGTCTGTTTGTGTGTATCTGAGTGCATGTATGTATCTCAGTGTGTGTGTATATGTATATAATTGAGCACATGTACAGTATATATCTGAGTGTGCGTATGCATGTACCTGAGTGTGTATATAGGTATGTATGTGTAGCGCACACCCCCGAAGGAGCCGCTGAATAGTTTGGGATCGGCGTATTAAGTTACCAAGTTCTCTTATCTAGGGGTATAACTTGTGAGTGTGGATAAGGAGCGAATGTCCAGACAGCAGCGTGGATTTTCCAATGCTTTATTCCAAGGCTAACATAGCCAACATCAACATAACACACAGTAGAGAAAGGGTTGATGAGCAAGAGGAAACTGTGGTATCAGGCCTTGGATATCAAAGCATGGAGAGCAAGCCTGCTCTCAGTACAGATAGCTCAAACGTCGCTACTCCCCCCGGACAGGTAGTTAACTTTAGCCTGGCAGCCGCTGGGTCACTTGCAAATAAAGTCACTGGGGGAAAACAGGGCCTCTGGACAGGCCTGATAGGTATTTGGAAATGGTTAAAGATTAGGACTGACGAATCCTCCCAGTAAGCGCAATTTAGGGTCACCCATGGACAGTTGCAATGTACCTGTCGTGTGGCGTGGTGACCGGATCCCCGATGGTACGTCCCAACCTCGCAGACAACCTCTGTATCTAGGTTCTCCCGAGCAGACTCCTCATCGTACAGCTCCCGGCTTAGGATCTGGAACCAAGCAAGCCGCTGGGGTCCCTCTCAGCATCAAGGTGAGACTCTGCCTAGTATGCAGCTCCGGTCAGGCGAGTCTCGATGGCGGGGCCCATGGATGCGCGCACCCTTAAGGTGGATGCCGCACCTGGACTCGAGCCCCGCATAGCACACCTACTCATGGCGGCTGCCACAGATATACCCCCCGCCAGCATGCCCAAAAGAGTGAAAAACCCTTCTGATTGGCTGCTGGGAAAGATAGGTCCATCAGAACCCCTCTAGCGCCAACTGTCGTCCAGGGGTGACAACCCCTGGCACGCAGACTGACCTAGGAGGCAGTTCCAAACTGGCAACAGCACAAACTAAACATCTGTGAGTGGGAGCAACTTTAATCTCCCATTCCACTAACTTTAGCGTAGCGCCCCATTAACTAAGATAAAGGGGGGGCGCTACATATGCATGTTTCTTAGTATATATTATTATTATTATTATTATACAGGATTTATATAGCGCAAACAGTTTGCGCAGCGCTTTATATATATCTTAGGCCTCGTACAGACGAGGGGATCTCCGCTGGAAACGGTCCGCCGCACGGTTTCCAGCGGAGATTCCTCCTCCGGATTTTGATCCAATGGCTTGTACACACCATCGGATCAAAATCCGCGCGGAATACATCCGCGGTGACGTGTCGCGCCGTCGCCGCGATGATGACGCGGCGACGTGCGCGACGCTGGAAGGTAAGTACTTCCACGCATACGTCGAATCATTACGACGCATGCGAGGGAGCGGACGGATTGATCCGGTGAGTCTGTACAGACGACCGGATCAATCCGCTGGACACGATTCAAGCGGATAGATTTCTTAGCATGCTAAGAAATTTCTATCCGCTTGAAATCGATCGGCCGGACGAATCTCCGCGGATAAATATCCGCTAGGCCGTACAGACGACCGGATTTGTCCGCTGGAACTGATCCGCGGATCAATCCCAGCGGATAGATCCGGTCGTGTGTACGAGGCCTTAGTGTTTCTTTACAGTATGTGTATTTGCATGTATCTGAGTGTATATATGTGCATGTACTGTATGTAATTGAGCATATGTATATATATATATCTCAGTATCTATATGTATTTGAGTGTGTGTGCATGTTATTAACTGAACATATTTCTATATCTGAGTATGTAATTTACTATATACATACAATGGCCCGGATTCACATACATTGGCGCATATTTATGCCGCTGTAGCGTATCTCTTTTACGCTACGCCGGCGCAGCGCACAGAGGCAAGCACTGGATTTACAAAGCACTTGCTCCCACTCGCTCTAAAAGATACGCTGGGTTTCCTCCGCGTAAGCCAGCGTAGGTGGAAGTAGGCGTGAGCCATGCTAATGAGGCGTGACCAGTGTTGTAAGTAACGGCGTTTAAATAAACGCTGTTACGTAACGATTGCCCTTCAAGGGGTAACTAGTAATCTACCTGATTACTATTACCCCATCGGCAACGCCGTTGCCATTACATTGGCGGCGTTACCGAGTTACTATGAGCGCGTGCGGGGGGGCAGTCCGGGCAGACTCTCACTCTGTCAGGGGCAGGGCGGGATGGAGCTGGCCTGTGATTGGGTCACAGGCCAGCTCTGTGTCATGTGTCGACGTTGTGACGTACAGACGCGTGACGCTGGCGCATGCACGCGCCTGAAGTCTCGCCCGCAGCAGTGTAGTGTGATGGGTCGGGAGGGAGTCTGGCTCACCTCCCCACCGTCACCTCAGCCGCCGACATGGCGACATTTCCCAGTCCCCCGGCCGCCGCGGAGGCTCCACTCCACTCCACCACCAACGGTCCGGACTCTGGGGACACTCACCGTGCCAGCAGTGCACCGACCGACCGACCGTGGGCCGTGGCCCTGCGCAGGTGAGGAGGCGAGCGGCATCGGATTGGGAGTGGGGGGGCCGGGGGGGGGACAGATGATGGGACACTCCACCGGACCGCTCCACATGCCCAGGCAGGCCCAGTATCATCACACTTCACCTGCCCAGCAATACTGTACAATGTAGATTCAGTGTGCAGTGTGAGTGACACTTCTGCAGTGCACACTGAATCTATATTGTGCAGTATTGCTGCCTGGGCAGGTGGAGTGTGATGATGATGATGATGATGATATTAATGTACACAGTATTGCATTTGCTGGGCCTGCCATATACTGTACTGTACACTACTAGTGTACAGTACAGTATATGGCAGGCCCAGCAAATGCAATACTGTGTACATTAATATCATCATCATCATCATCATCACACTCCACCTGCCCAGGCGGCAGCAATACTGTACAATATAGATTCAGTGTGCAGTGTGAGTGACACTTATGCAGTGCACACTGAATCTATATTGTACAGTATTGCAGGGCAGGTGGAGTGTGATGATGATGATGATGATATCAATAATTGTACACAATATTGCATTTGCTGGGCCTGCCATATACTGTACTGTACACTATACTGTATAACTGCACTACAAAATTCCTTTACAAATAATGCATATTTTAAAATGTTATTAGTATTTTTCTTCACCAACTTAGACTATTGTGTTCTGATCCAATACATAGAGGGCCAGATCCTCAAAAACCCGGCGCAACGTAATTTTTGGCATTTAAGTTACACCGCCGCAAAATCTCTACCTAAGTGCCCGATCCACAAAGCACTTACCTAGAAATTTTGAGCGGTGTAACTTAAATCTGTCCGGCGCAAGGCGTTCCTCTTCAACTGGGGGCGATTCCCATTTAAATTAGGCGCGGTCCCGCACCGGCCGTACTGCACATGCTCGTGACGTCATTTTCCCGACGTGCATAGCGCGAAATTACGTTACGCCAAGCTTTGTGGATCGCGACGGGTCAATAAAGTTGCGTCGGGAAAAAAAAAGATACGGCGGAAAAAAAAATTCAAAACAAAAAAAAAATCGCGTCGCTGGACAGAAGGGTCTGGTTTTACATGGTGTAAACAGTTTACACTTTGTAAAAGCAGCCCTAATTTTGCGTTTGCAAACTAAAACTTACGGAGAAAAAACGAAGCGTAAAAGCTTCGTGGATCTCCGTAAGTGCTAATTTGCATACCCGAGGCGGCATTTCGACACGAAATGCCCCCAGCGGCAGATGCGGTACTGCATCCTAAGATCCGGCAGTGTAAGTCCCTTACACATGTCGGATCTTCTGCCTAACTATGGGAAACTGATTCTGTGGATCAGTTCCATAGTTAGAAACAGGGATACGACGGCGTAACAGCAGTTACGCCGGCGTATCCCTTTTGAGGATCTGGCCCATAATTCAGATTAGAAAAACATTGAACTAAACGCTGTAATGTAACAAAATAGGTAAAAAGCCAAGGGGGTGAATACTTTTGCAAGGCACTGTAAGATCACCTCATTATCTTCTCACTTTTTTCCTTGTTCTTCTCTTAAACCCTTCAGGAGATAGCTTTAAAGGGGTTGTAAACCCTAGTGTTTTTTCACCTTAATGCATCCTTTGCATTATGGTGAAAAAACTTCTGACAGCAACTGGCCCCCCCTAGTGTCCAGTTATACTTTTACATGAGATTTCAGGTCTTGATGAAGTAGCTTTTTCTGTGAAACGCGTCGACCCACACATCATAATCTCAGAGGATGATCATACCATACATCCTCTACTTCCTTAAATGAAAGACAAGTGGTAGAATTTAAGTCCATGTATAAATTGTATGTTTTTAATATAGGGCTTTATTTGAATGTAATAAAGTTATGTATATTTTTTAATAAATCTTGTTGTGCACACTTGTCCATTGGAGGGGTATTTAAAGTCCCATTTCATTTATTTTTGTACTTTATATATCTTCTCACGTAACACAATTAGAAACACAATTTACACATTTTGGCTCTGCTGACAATATCTCTGCCTGCTGTCTGTACTGACACTGGACTGTATATGGACAGTATCCCTGCCTGCTGCCTGTACTGACTTTAGACAATATTCTGGCCTGCTGCCTGGACAATTCTGTCTGCTGTTGCTAACCATATCCCTGCCTGCTGCCTGGACCAATGCTCTCCTCTGTGGACAACTGCACTACTAAAACCACAGTAATCTTTTGTTTACCTTTTGCTCAGCAGAATGTATTTTGGGGTGTAATTCTCGGTATGTGCTTGCTATGTGTTGGAAATATAAAGGGCCTTCAAGAATGTAATAGGTAGTTAGGAAATTAGATGTGTAATTTATGTTCCTGGGACACGCTTTTTGCATGTTGGACCTTTGTACGTGGCCAAGACTTTACATTGGGGTGTTTGATTTCCAAAATGGGGTCATTTTGTGGATAATTTCATTAGCCCCGTGCTCCAGGGCCTTCAAAAGTGTGATAGGTAGTCAAGAAATCCGATGCTTCTAGAATGTCTGAAGGTGACGGTGCTACTTGGATGTTGGGTCTCTGTTTGTGGCCAGGCTGTATAAAAGTCTTACACATGTGGTATTGCCATATTCAGGAGGAGTAGTAGAATGTATTTTGGGGTGTAATATTTGGTATGTACATGCTGTGTGTTGAAAATATCTTATAAATGTACAACTTTGTGTAAAAAAAAATGTGTTTTCATTTTCTTTACACATTTTCCAAAAACTGGTGGGAAAAACAACATGTTCAAAAGACTCATCATGCCTCGTAGAATATACGTTGGGATGTTTGCTTTGCAAAATGGGGTCATTTTGTGGGCGTTTCAATTGTCCTGGTGCTCCAGGACCTTCAAATGTGTAATAGGTAATCAAGCGATTTATGTTCCTAGATTCCCTGACTGTGCTCCCTGCGGCCAGGCTTTTAAAAATTCTCACACATGTGGTGTCACCATACTCAGGAGAAGTGTGGTAAAAAAATTACAACGTCAAAAAACTCACCATGCCTTCTACTAGATACCTTGCAATGTCTACTTTACAAAAAGGGGTCATTTGGGACCAGGGGCGGACTGACAGCTCATGGGGCCCCCGGGCAAAAGGAGATCATGGGGCCCCCTGTGTCTCTGCCCATGTGTCCATGCCCACGTTCAAGCTGCATCCACACAAATCCTACCTACATATTGCATGCATTCAAAGAATTTCTGGATGCTATGTTCCAAATAAATGTTTATTATAGGAATTAAAGAAAAATAAAATGTACATTAAAGTGCAACAATGGTACATTTTCGAAATTAAGGTTTTCATAAATTAGCACAATATTCCCGCATAGCTTTCCAATCGGCTCTTCATTGGTTAGATTGATAGCAGCGCAGCCATTGGCTCTCACTGCTGTCAATCAAATTAATGTTGTTGCACGCCAGGGGGTGGGGCTGAGTCATACACTTATCGGGTATGGCCGCCAAGTGTATCACACAGGAGTGCGCCTGCAAGGTAACCCACTCGGGAGAGAGCTTCCCAGAGGGGGTTAGCTCTTGCGGGGAGGAACCGTGAGAGCCTCCGTGGGACCCCAGAAGATGACGATCGGGGCCACTTTGTACAAAACAAACTGCACAGTGGAGGTAAGTATAACATGTTTGTTATTAAAAAAAAAAAAAACTGAACCCATACAACCCCTTTAACTATGAATTATGGCCCTAGAATTGCTCTCACTCTGATGTTCTGGTGGATACTATACATGTATCCATTATTGTTTACATACATATGCTCATCCTACATAACCCTTTTTATATAGAGTGTGTGAAGGGATTATGGGTGTGTTTTACATTTTTAATTAATTGTATTTACTTTAAATCATTTTCACTGACTACCAATGTAAAGAACATTCTTCCCACTGATCACCAATGTAAGGAACATTCTTCTCACTGATCACCAATGTAAGGAGCATTCTTCCCACTGATCACCAATGTAAGGGACATTCTTCTCACTGATCACCAATGTAAGGGACATTCTTCTCACTGATCACCAATGTAAGGGACATTCTTCTCACTGATCACCAATGTAAGAAACATTCTTCCCACTGATCACCAATGTAAGGAACATTCTTCCCACTGATCACCAATGTAAGGAACATTCTTCTCACTGATCACCAATGTAAGGAACATTCTTCCCACCGATCACCAATGTAAGGAACATTCTTCCCACTGATCACCAATGTAAGGGACATTCTTCTCACTGATCACCAATGTAAGAAACATTCTTCCCACTGATCACCAATGTAAGGAACATTCTTCTCACTGATCACCAATGTAAGGAACATTCTTCCCACTCATCACCAATGTAAGGGACATTCTTCCCACTGATCACCAATGTAAGGGACATTCTTCCCACTGATCACCAATGTAAGGGACATTCTTCTCACTGATCACCAATGTAAGGAGCATTCTTCCCACTGATCACCAATGTAAGGAGCATTCTTCCCACTGATCACCAATGTAAGGAACATTCTTCCCACTGATCACCAATGTAAGGGACATTCTTCTCACTGATCACCAATGTAAGGGACATTCTTCTCACTGATCACCAATGTAAGGAGCATTCTTCTCACTGATCACCAATGTAAGGAACATTCTTCTCACTGATCACCAATGTAAGGAACATTCTTCCCACTGATCACCAATGTAAGGGACATTCTTCTCACTGATCACCAATGTAAGGGACATTCTTCCCACTGATCACCAATGTAAGGGACATTCTTCCCACTGATCACCAATGTAAGGGACATTCTTCTCACTGATCACCAATGTAAGGAACATTCTTCTCACTGATCACCAATGTAAGGGACATTCTTCTCACTGATCACCAATGTAAGGAACATTGTTCCCACTGATCACCAATGTAAGGGACATTCTTCCCACTGATCACCAATGTAAGGAACATTCTTCTCACTGATCACCAATGTAAGGAATATATATAGGGAATAACACTCACTTAGGCTGGATTCACACCTACAGTATGCATTTTTAGTGCTTTTTGCATTTTGCAGATTTGCACTACAGAACGTGTTCCATAGGAAACCATGTTAAATGGACTGTTGTGCAAATCTACAAAATGCAAAAAGCACAAAAAATGCCATAGATGTGAATCAGGCCTTAGTCCAGGTTCACACTGACAGCGGGAATGAAATTGTGTGAGACAGTTCAGCTAAACTCGCACGATTTCATACCCGCATGTCAGTGTGAATTTGGCGGATGATTTCAGAGACGTCTGTGCGGATTCCATACACAGATGTCTATGGAAATTGCACCAAGAAGTCGCCAAAGGTTATACAGAAACTACTTTTGGGAATCGGTGCTGCGCCAGAAATGGGGCATCGCACCGATTCGGGTAGTGCTATTACCATGCGATTTGACATGTCAAATCGCATGGTATATTGCTTCAATGTAAATCAGGTCTAAGTGCTATTCCCTATATATAACACTGATATCTATACACTGAGTGGCATTCAGTGTACCAGATATCAGTGTGCAGGGGCGGACTGACCGTTCGGTCAGTTGGGCACTGCCTGAGGGCCCCGTGGTGGGAGGGCCCGGGCCGGCTCAGTCCGAAACCTGGAGGTGCCCGGAGCAGTGGCAGCTTATCATACACAATAAAAAAAAAAAAACGAGTCTGTACCCCCGAGAAAGCAGTGTCTTGAACCATTAAATCCTGCTAGCTAGGATGATGTGGCTGTTGTATGAGAGGATCGGGAGGGATGAGCTGGCCAGGATGGATGGCTCATCATGTGCACTAGTGAATAGCACCTGCTACCTGGTAAATAAGCACAGACACAGCACAGGGAAAGAAGGTAAAGTAACAATCAGCATGGCTCTTATAACACAGATGAGACACAGACAGTGCTTTCATTATGACACTGACCTGCTTCTGCACAGGCAGGTCTGTGTGGATGCCATGCCTGTGGCTGTGCAATTCACTCTGCCTCCGAGTCCAGCAGCTCCTTCACAGACAGTCCTCCGCGGCAGTGACTTACGGCCCCGCCCCCTCAGCTGAATTCCACAGGGGGGAGAGGTGGCCGGAGCGCCTGTCACTGTAAATCCCCGCACGGCTCCATCCATCTCCAGCTCACACCTCACAAGCCTCTCATACAACAGCGCAGCCACATCAACCTAGCTAGAGGGATCCAAGGCACTGCTTTCTCTGGGTTTTTTTCATTGTGTAGAAGCTGACGCTGCTGCAGGCACCTCCATGGGCGGACTGAGCCAGCCCGGGCCCCCCCCACCACGGGCCCTCGGGCAGTGCCCGACAGACCGAATGGTCAGTCCGCCCCTGTTTGGGACGTATTTGTAGTTTCCTGTCTTGTTAGTGTCTCAAAAAAAAGATGCCATCGGTACATCAGGTGTGATCAATTTTTAATGGTTGCCACCATAGCTTGTAGACTCTATAACCTTCCCAAAGACTAAATAATATACACTGATTTGGTTTATTTATACCAAAGATATGTAGCAGTATAACTTTTGGCCAAAATGTATGAAGAAAAATGACTAATTTACAAAATGTTATAACACAAACAAAGAAAAGTGCAATTTTGTACAAAATATATATATATTTTTTTATTTATAGCGCAAAAAATAAAAAACCCAGTGGTAATTTAAAAGGAAAAAAGGACAAAAATGTCATATGGGTACAGTGTTGCATGTTATGCTGCGTACAGACGATCGAACCGATCGTGTGTGGGCCCCATCGTTTTTTTCCCATCGGTAAAAAAACGTAGAACCTGTTTTAAAATTATCTGATGGTTAAAAAAACGATAGAAAAAAACGATCGTCTGTGGGCAAGCCCATCGGTTAAAAATCCACACATGCTCGGAAGCATTGAACTTCATTTTTCTCAGCACGTCGTAGTGTTTTACGTCACCGCGTTCTGACACAAATGGATTTTTAACTGATGGTGTGTAGGCAAGACTGATGAAAGTCAGCTTCATCGGATATCTGATGAAAAAATCCATTGGTCCGTTTTCATCGGATGAACCGATCGTGTGTACGTGGCATAATTGTCATTCAAAATGTAAGAGCACCGAAAGCTGAAAATTAGCCTGGTCTAGAAGGGGGTATACGTGCCCAGTACGCAAGAGGTTAATTGGGCAACTATGTAACAAATGAGGTATTATGTTGATAAATGTAAAGTTATGCACTTGGGGGCTATAAATATGCACACATTATACATACTAGGGGGAGTATAACTGGGAGAATCAATGGTGGAGAAAGATTTTGGTGTTCTGGTAGATCATAATCTTATTAATAGCATGCAATTACAAGCTGCAGTTTCCAAAGCAAGCAAAATCCTTTCTGTTTTTTTTAAAGAGGTAAAGACTCCAGAGAGAAACACATAGGGCCAGATCCACATAGAAATAGATCGGCGCAGCGTATCAGAGATACGCTACGCCGCCGTACCTTATCTTTCGAATCCTCAAAGATTTCGCTCCGTAAGTTACGGCGGCGTAGTGTATTTCTGGCGGCGGAATTCAAATCGGCGATTAGGGGGCGTGTTTCATTTAAATGAAGCGCGTCCCCACGCCGAATGAACTGCGCATGCTCCGTTTCGAAATTTCCCCCCGTGCATTGCGCGAAATGACGTCGCAAGGACGTCATTTTTTAAACTTAGACGTGACTTACGTCCATCCTGATTCACGGACGACTTACGCAAAAAAAAGAAAAATTCAAATTTCGACGCGGGAACGACGGCCATACTTAACATGGCAAATCTAACTATACCCCGCAAAAAAGCAGCTTTAACTATACGCCGGAAAAAGCCGACTAGAGACGACGTAAGAGAATGCGACAGCCGCGCGTACGTTCGTGGATCGTCGGAAATAGCTAATTTGCATACCCGACGTGGAAAACAACGCAAACTCCACCCAGCAAACGCCAAAGTATTGCATCTACGATCCGAAGGCATACGCCTGTCGGATCAAACCCAGATGCCGTTGTATCTTGGTTTAAGGATTCAGATGTGCCTAACCTAACTCTATTGGTCCAAGATTATTAGAGAGAAAAGATAGTAGGTGGAGCATTCAACCTTAAATATATGATCGCGGCGTCGTACAGTTTAGCTGATTCGTCAAATCTTCTTAGAACATCCGACAGACACCATGACATGGAGATCATTATACCTACCTCACTTACACGCTTAATAATACATAAGATAAGTGATTAAAACCTTTTGTCTATATAAGAATTAAAAACAAATGATAACGGTGCGAAAAGAGAAAACAATTACATTTATTTATACAGAAAGGAAACTTGTATTAATCCAATATTAGCAGCTATAACATAAATGATACAACCTTAAAACAAAGATGTTACCCATGATACAAAGTATTACAAATAGAAATATTGCTATAATGGACACATCAGTATATCAGAATAAATTGTAGGAAAGGAAGAGTTACATAAAAGATGAAGAAAATGAAGGCGGTACATTTTACAGAGAGAAATCTTACGTCACCATGCTCATTAGATCAGGTTATCAGGCTTAGTGGCTTTCTGTACTGCTTTATACACCCCATGCCCCTTTCCCCCCCCCATCAAGATTCTAACCCCCCTGGGACCTTGTCATTGGTCCAGATTTGCTCACATTCTGATTGGCTACCACTGAAGCCTCCTAAATGTTATCAGGTCTTAAACTTCCGGTGCTTCTCGGTCTAGTACCCATTTACAATTTAATAAGAAACCCCTTTGATCCACAGCCCAACCAGTTCTCACATTAGCCTGTCAAAAGACCCCCCACCCAAGTGGTGACACAAAGTCTGATACGACAACAAAAGACTAACTTAATTATCACCTGCCTTAAACATTGAACAGCTTTTAAGAACCAGGAACATTTTTTATTTTTAAACAACATGATACTTACAAAATATATAAAGTCCTGTAAAAACAAATATACTTACATGCATATATATTTATCCAAATGGGGCATGGAATATTAATCAGAGAGTCCTTTAAAACTCCTTGTTATAAATATAATATTTCAAAATCTCCACCACAGTCTCCCCTGAAGTTCATTCTTGAACTTAAGTCCTCCTTTAATTTTGTACCCACCCACAACAGCCCAGAAGCCCCAACCTTTTCCCACCACCACCACTTCGGCCTCCTATTCCTCTCTTGAACATGCCAGAACCCATCAAGGAAATAAATCCTGATGCTTTTGAGACTTCACATCTGAGTGTCTGTACTGCAATAAGCCTTTAATTAGAAGATTCGACATGACGGTGACAATAGCGATCTGTGTCTATCGAGGTTCGATAGACACAGATCGCTATTGTCACCGTCATGTCGAATCTTCTATCTATCTATATCGAACTGTTGTCCCAATGATATGAAAATATAATGGATATGAAAATAAAGCATTTTTAATAAAACTTTAATAAAGTTTTGTTGTTTCCTCTGACAACACTCAACGAGTATGATAATGCAATTGGAGATGATATTTCCATGACACAAAACACAAGTCCAGTGATAGAAAGAAGCCCAGAAAGGCAACAGACAGCAGAAAGAAGGATAAGCCGGACTAGGAGTCTAGACAGGGAACAGTTAATATTTGATCAGGAACAAAGTGTACATTTTCATGTAGCTCAGGAGAAACATAGGGAAGTGACAGACAATCATTTGTGCTGTATAACAGATCAGCTCAAGGACATAAATGTTTTTTAAAAAGATTTCCATATTCAGAGTATCGTAGCTTCAAAATGGCATTATTAAGGCAGTCTAGAATGTTCTGTGCCTCCTGTGAGCAGCATTATTTCAGTGACAGTAGTCAAAAGAATGATTCAGGTTTTGATCTCTCTTTGCGGAAGTGCCTAGATTTTCTGACCTTTATTTTGTTTCACGTGAGTTTTTTAATATAACATTTGACATTATAACATTGTTTTATTTTTCAAGTGTCCAAAATAATATATTTTATATATAACATTTTTTACAGATCTTTTGCACTAGGAGGCATTAAAATTTTGGTCTACCGATTGGGGAAGGCCTGGTGACTTTATTGGAGGATGCACCGAAGCCTATGTTACATCACAGTGTCCCGGGTGGGCTTAAAGGCTCTAAATTTTAAGGCTGGAGTCTGAATACTAAAATCCTGTGGCAGAGGATTATTGAACAGTTCAACTTCATCGTACTAAAATCCTGTGGCAGAGGATTATTGAACAGTTCAATTTCATTGCACTAAAGTCTGTGACAGAGACTGTTATTCTTGATTTTTGTCCGTGCATCACCCCGGATGCTAGGCCGGTGAGTAGGGTTGCCACCTCATCCCTTTAAAACAGAACACATATGAATTACACAGGTTCTGTGGCTGATTAAGGTGGTAATTGAACTCAAGTGGAGCCTTATCTAAATTAAATTAGCCTCAGAACCTGTGGAATTCATATGTGTTCTGTTTTAAAGGGATGAGGTGGCAACCCTACCGGTGAGCAAAACCCACTCAGAGGAAAGTGGTGACTTTTGAAGCTTAAAAGCTCCCCAGTGATCTGCATGGAGTGCCTGAACCTTCCTCTGACCCTCCATCCCTCTACATGTGCAAATTTGTGTGAAATGCAGCTTAACAAAAAGGATTTGCAACTTGTGTGGACATTGAGGTTTCTATAGACTCTCATCCCCTAGACAACGAATGGTGAGGTAACGTGCAGGCCCAAATCTAAACCAGCAGCTCCTTCGGGGGGAGGGCTACATATACTAAGAGGCATTACAAATTTTAAACAAGAAACATAGAATAAGTGCAAGTACAACATTTTTTCCAAGACAGCATCCTCAATCATCATGAGCATAGGCGTGCGCAAGCGGTATGCCAGGTGTGCCTGGGTAAACCCTAATCCTGGGGTTGGCAGCCCCTTAATCTTGTTCTATTCATCGAACAAGATGAAGGCAGGTGAGAGGTAAACTGCGATCCTTCCTTGACGAAACCCAGAACCTGGACAGGAGGAGCGGCATTGGTGGAATTTAGTGGAACCGATCTGTATTTTCCCGCTGCAGCAGCTGAAAGTAGGCTTCTTCTCTCCCTCTTGCCAACATTCAGCTGCCACAGGAGGAAAATACAGGGGATCGGTACCAATGTATGCCATCTCTGCTGTTCCTGTTCCTATTCTTTCTGCTGCCCAGGTCCCCCTGTGTGCCCCCCTCCCCCCATTGTTTCAGGATGGAGAGCGAGGAAGAGGCAGGTAAATATGTCACACGTGCATATGTGTTGGAGCTTTAAGGTGCACACCCTAATGCACTAGGCTGAGCACTCCTATGATAGTGAGCATCAAAAAAAAACATCATACAGGTCAGTACATAACACAATGATGCATGCAAACAGAACCAGAAGGAAACAATGCCCTCATTGCCACTTTAAATAGGGATGAGTAACATATATTCTGACTTAGGCATTAGGTTAGAGTTATACCTCCAGAGACATTAGATAGGTGGGTCAAATTTAGCATATTAACAGTCTGTCCATCACAAACTCCAACAGGCTCAAACCTGGTATATCTAGCCATGGGCAGCATTAACAGTTTAACAACCTTTTCAAATTTGCTTTTTACCCCAAACTGTGTTATTACCATGAGGAACTCTTTTGACTGTTGCTGCCTTGCACTCCTTTCCAAAGTCCCATGCATTCTTCCTGTGGGCCCTCTGTGGGTTGAATTAGGCTCTCTGTGGGTATTATTGCACCTCTTTCTGTGGTTGTAATAGTACCCCTTCCTGTGGGTCCTCTGTGGGTGGAATTAGGCCCCTCTGTGAGGGTAGTAATGCACAACCTTATGTTGGTGGAATAGTACCCTATCCTGTGGGTCCTCTGTGGGTGGAATTGGGCCCCTCTCTGAGGATATTATTGCACCCCTTTCTTTGGGAAAAATAGTACCTCTTCCTGTGGGAAATTACACCCCCTTTCTGAGGGTGGAATCTGTGGATAGTATTGTGCCCCTTTTTGCAGGTAGATTACTGTCCCATTTTTGTTCTATTTGTGAGGGACATGCATATCTCCTTGGTTTGTATAGTGCACCATTTCTGTGGGTGTTTCCTATGGAGCAATAATAATAAATGACCATTTGTGTGGGTGTCCCTTGGAATAGAATAGTGCCTATTTGTGTGGGGGGTGGTATGGGAGTTTGTTATAATGCCCATTTTGTGTGGGTTTACCGGGGAAGAATATTTCCCATTTGTGTGGGTGTCCAGGGTTAACAGAGTGCCCCTTTTTGAACATGTTATATGTAAATAATTATTTGCAAGAAGCATACTGCTATGTAAAGACCACTGTATCCATATTTGGTTTGGTTGTATATTTCATGCTGCTGCAATTGTTAGAATGACTGAAAACGAATAAAAAATAAATACAAAATTTACCTTTTTATTGTCTTCAATTTATTTTAAGTATACTTTGCTATTAAAATGAGTTGTGAAGAGGGAGGAGTCTGAAGATGGCGCGGTCAGAGTGAGGAGTAGCTAGACACGGGCGTCCGCTCTCCAGCCCTGCTCTGAAGACATGTTAAGCTCCGAGATGTACGGGAGCCGGTTCCCTCGCTCCCTCCACTAGGGCATCCCCCTTTCCCCCGTCCCCCCTTCCGGAATCAAGCCCGTGTTCTAATCGGGCTTGCGTCGGCCTCTGGCAGGTTTCACCTTGTTAGGTGGTCGCGTGGGCTGTGCGGCTTCCCTGGCTACTCTGGCTGGATGCGCTGTAGCGGTGGGCGGTCGGGAGAGGACGGCACGCTGGGACGGCGAAGGGGGAGGGAGCGGCAGAGGTGAGTGGGGGCCGGAGCCCCCCCTGTTGTGTCAGACTGCACGGCGGCTTCCCTTCCCTCCGGAGCGTGCGGGCGGCTGAGCTGTGGAGGTGTGCCGCGTCGCTCCAGGAGAGAAGGCTGAGGGAGGGGGTGTCACAGCGCCAGGCAGCCCTGCAGCCCAAGAGAAGTACTACAGGACTGAGCTGAAGGATGACATCAATACTACTACATCCAGAAAAAGGTGAAACCCATTGCAGCAAATATTTTCTTTTTCTTTGACAGAAAAGCTGCCAGACTGGTGAGTACATTGTATGGCTGTACACCTGTGGATCTCTGAACGAAAACTAATTTATACAACTACAAAAGCACAAAAGCACCATACCGCAAAAGCGGAGGAGGGATGATAGCCCTCACATTTTATACTCTTCACAGTGATTTGTCAAAAGAGGAGTGTGAAACGTGCATTATGCAGCACTATCCAGCCTGATAGCCTATTAGAGAAGATTGCAAACTCCAGCAACAGGAGGGTAAGACTAGAAACACATCACTGCAGTTCCTGTTTCTCCCCTCGTTTTTTTTTTTTCTTTTTTCGAAAAATACAGGAGTGGTTAGTACACTGCATTTTCCAAAAATGACAGCGATTTATTAAAATCTACACTATTTAACTGTCCACAGTATACATACTGCTACAGTCAGACCGGTAACGCCAGGCAACAGTGGACATTTATGCACAAAGGTTATAAGCAACCTACCAGCTGAACTGTATACTTGAATTTCACGTGTGGAGTGATTAAGATATTTTAAGAACATACTTTGAAATTTGCTAGCCGGAGTAAAACTACATAGTACATAGAGACACCTCCTGTAAGCAGTCATATACGTAATATATATCGAACTCTTCTCATATTACACTTCAGTATCTACAGCATACAGACGAGTGGGTAGAGAACGTGACTAAAAATTGGCGGGTATAACAGTAAAAGTACAGCACATGCACAGCACATAGTATAATTAATCATACTATAGAGCCCTGAAAACCTGCAAAAAGAGGTCTCTGAGATAGACGGGCACTGGAGACTGACAGAAGAGGGGGGTCAGCATTTGTGTTGGGTTCCCCGAATATCTTCAACCCAAAGCCAAAGCCAAAAAGTAGAAATACTATAGCAACTTTAAACTGCGAGATAAGAAACACCAAATGGTATTGTCTTGTGCAGCACCCACCTCTCATAAGTGCAAAACGGTCCTCCTATAAAATTCTCTGTAAAGTGTCGCAGTTTCAACTCAGGTCCAGTAAGAAGCACGGACATACAGCTGGGACTATCGTAGGACCGTGAGGGGTGAAGGATGACCACAAGGGGAAAAGGAGTAAAAGGTGGGGCAATCCCAAAGGTCCCCCGCTTAAGTCAAAGCCCAGGCCCGATGTGCAAATTTGTGACCCATGGGACAAATGGAGATAACCAGCATATAGAAAAACCATCAACTACCAGAGGAGGCCAGGCAGAAAGGGAAAAGAAAAAAGAGAAGAAAAAAGAGGCTGCTATTATCTTGGCGGACTCAGAAACACTCTCAGAGTCATTATCAGAGAATAGAACAGATCAAGATAGAGAAACAGACAAAGAAATAGATCTAGAACAGAGAAATAAGGAAGAAACGCAGGATATGACACTTTTGCCAACAAAAAGGGAGATGGAAGGAATGTTCGCTGCTTTAGAAAGATCACTCAAAACGCAAATGGAAAAAATGGAGAAAAACATGGGGCATATATTGGAAAGAGTGGAAGAAGTGGAGAAAAAAGTTGACCACAATGTAATCTCATTTAAAAAACTAGAAGATGAAATAAAAGCATTAAAAATAAACCAACGAGAACAGGCGTATAAACTAGAAGATCAAGAGAACAGAGATAGAAGAAAGAATATAAGAATACGCGGTGTTCCAGAAACGACACAAGCCGAGGACCTCCCAGAAATAATAAGAAAAATCTGCAATCCAATATTAGAGAGAGAAACAACTTCCCCGCTCAGAATAGAACGAGCACACAGAATAAGACGTCCTAGGGAGAGAGCACAGGATTACCCAAGGGACATTATTGTGCGTTTTGATAGCTGGGAAGAGAAAAACCAGCTATGGAGAAAACTGAGAGGGAAGTCGCCGTTAGAATACGATCAACATAACATTCAAATTTATCAAGATCTGTCACAAGAGACGTTAAAACGAAGAAGAAGTTTAAAACCATTGCTAGGTGTTCTGCAGGAGCATGATATTCAGTATAATTGGGGATTTCCAGCGTGCCTAATAGGCAGGAAAAATGGTGTTTCGGCAAGACTGAGGTTTTTGGAGGAAATACCAGAATTTTGTCATAGTTTTGGCATCCCAATACCAAAAAAATTATTAGTGTTGATCGGCCGGGGAGGGGGGGGAACAGTGGGGGGGGGGATGTGGGTGGGGGGGAAATGGGGAGGGTCAACATAGTAAGCTATCGGAGTGGGACCGGGGAGAAGGGAGACCCAGAGAGTGCTTCTTCACCAGTTCCCTAGTATAGGGGGACAGGAGACCGGGCTAAAATAGAACTCCACCTCAGCCTGAGGAGCAAAAGAGCGCCAGGAGCGCCAAATAGAAAAAGCTCTAAAAATGACCAGAAGGTCAGGGATCGAATGGGGGGGGGGGGAGGGGAGGAGAAAGCCCCAAAAGAAGAACAAGGGGGCAAGGTACAAATGGATGGGAGGGGGGGGGAGGGAGAAGGGAGGGGGGGGAGGAGTTTGGGTGGGAAGGGAGAGGGGAAGATTAGAGAGGGGGGGCAAGGGATTTAGATCTGTGTGTCATGCAGTAGGAAAGAACATATATACCCAAGACAGAGGGAAAAAAAAAAAAATATGACAAACATAAATTTCTTAACATACAATGTAAGAGGTCTCAGTTGCCCCGAAAAAAGACATATGGTACTAAGAGAAGTTGAAAGGTACTCCGCTGAAATAGTTTTCCTGCAAGAGACACACATAACGCTGGACTCTAATGTCAGACTGTATTCTCGGGCAGTTCCTAGTTGGTACTACGGGGACTCCCCAAAGAAGAGAGCAAAAGGGGTCGCCATAGGAATAGGGAAGAATATTTCCTTTACAGTGGAAGACAGGAAAGTAGACCCGGAAGGTCGTTATTTGTTCCTAAAAGGAGTACTCCAAGGGAAAAAATACACGTTAGCAAATATTTACTGCCCAAACAGCCAACCGCATAAATATCTGAGGGGGATTTTGAATGCCTTAATGGACTTTAAATTAGGACATGTAATACTAGCAGGAGATTTCAATCTCTCAATGGACTATCAACTGGATAGTACATCCGGGGCTCAGAGGCGAAATATTAAACAGCTTAGAATATTAAGAAAAAAAATGCATAGCTACTGTTTAATAGATCCCTGGAGGATTACATATCCAAATAAAAGAGACTACACTTACTATTCCTCCGTGCACGGAACATACTCAAGACTGGACTATATATTGGTAGACCATGAGTTATTGGAAGAGGTAGTTAAAACTTCGATAGGGGTATCTACAATCTCAGATCACGCTCCTGTAATAACGGAAATTAGATTCAAAGAAATAGAGCAAAGAAAAGGGTCATGGAACCTGAATGAAGAACTTATAGAGGATATAGAGGTAAACAACATAGTGAGAACGGAATTGGATCAATATTTCACCCTTAATAACACACCTGAAGTAAGGGTAGCTACCGTTTGGGAGGCCCATAAGGCATACATCAGAGGGAAATTAATCTCAATAGGAGCAGGGAAAAAAAAGATAAGGAAATTAAACATGAAAAAATTAACAACTGAGCTATTTGAACTGGAGCAAATGCATAAAGAACGAGGAGAAAATGAAATATATCATGAAATTATTGTAAAGAGGACCCAGCTTAGAGATCTGATGAAGGTTGAAACAAGAGACATATTCAAAAATGTTAGAAAGGAGAGGTATAAATGGGGGAACAAACCAGGGAAACATTTAGCCAAAATATCCAGGGGAAAAAAAAAAAAAAACTACATTGAAAAAATAAAGAATCAAGACGGCCTTATGAAATATAAGACGTCTGAAATAGCGGAATCCTTTCGGACTTTTTATAGCTCACTATATTCAATAAGAACCAAGGAAACACAAGAACAAGAAAAGATGAGAAAAAGGAAAATCAGGGAATACTTAGAAGAAGCGAAATTACCTAAAATTTCTCAAAATGACATTGAATCCCTAGAGGCCCCAATAACTCAAGAAGAGGTACATAGAGCCTTCAGGGAAACCCCGTGCGGGAAAAGTCCAGGCCCCGATGGCTTGCCGATCAAATATTATAAAACATTTAGCGAACTCCTGGTCCCAGAGATGTGTAACTATTTTAACAAAATAGGAGAGGAAGAAGAAATAAGAAAAGAATCTCTTTTGGCAAATATTTCTATTATCCCTAAAACGGGAAAAGATGGAACGTTGTGTTCCTCCTATCGTCCAATAGCACTGTTAAACGCAGACCTGAAAGTATACGCGAAAATATTAGCAACCAGGATAAAAGGTTTAATGCCGCAATTAATAAACTCAGATCAGGCGGGCTTTGTAGCAGGCAGAGAAGGAAGAGACAATAGTATAAGGACCCTGTTACTGTTACAACAAGATCTAAAAAAGAAACCCCCAGTCGTACTCATGTCCTTAGATGCCGAAAAAGCATTTGACAGAGTCGACTGGGGGTTTATGATGGAAACTTTACAAAAAATAGGCATGGGCCTAAGGTTCATGAAATGGGTAAAGAACCTGTACAGCCACCCGACGGCAAGGGTGAAGGTCAATGGGAGTATGTCATCTGTGTTCAATATGGAAAACGGAACCAGACAGGGGTGCCCGCTCTCACCTCTCCTATATGTAATAGCCTTGGAACCGTTGTTAGCAAAAATCCGGGAAAACCCGGGGATAGGAGGGGTGAGAGTGGGAGATGAAGAACACAAGGTGGCGGCGTATGCGGATGACATACTCCTATATCTGACCAAACCTAGAGTATCTCTCCCTAATGTTATAAAGGAAATAAAAAGATATGGAGAACTTTCAAATTTTAAAATAAACCCGATAAAAACGGTAATCTTGAATCTGGGGATAGAAAAAAAAGAAGCAGAAGAACTACAGAAAGAGTATCCATTTACATGGGAAAAAGAAGCTATAACGTACTTGGGTATAAAAATTACATCTAAAGTTGAAAAACTCTACTCGGCCAACTTTGTCCCCTTAATCAATGACATTAACCAAGACCTGAAAAACCTAGCAAAAAAACATCTCTCCTGGATAGGCAAGATTAATGCGTTTAAAATGATGATTTTACCAAAGATAACATACAAACTTCAAATGCTCCCAATAAAAATACCGCAAAGCTTCTTTAAAGTAATTAAAACAGTAATTTTGAAATATATATGGGCAGGTAAAAAGGCTAGATTAAGCTATTCATTGTTGAGCATGAAAAAAAGGGGGGTTGGGGCTCCCCGATATAAAAAGATATTATTTTGCTGTAAACTTAGCCAGGCTGGTAGAATGGACAAACGCACATACACAAAAAAAATGGGTACGTATGGAAGAAATATTAAGTGGGACACTATTAAAAAGAAACGTATGGATACCACCGAAAATGAGGGAAATGAGCACGAACACACACAACATAACAAGGAACGTATTTAGGATATGGGACACAATATTTAGACGGGAAAAATGGGAGTATAACTCCCCATTAATCCCATTAGCAGGCACAAATTTTTTTCCACCAGGTAACGGAACACGTTTTGGAAAACACTTAGGGGAGAAAAAATTAAAAGATATTGTTACACGGGGAAAAATTAAACTTAGACAAGAGATAAAAATAGGGGAAGGGGAACAAAGCATGAGTGAATGGGAGTATATGCAGTTAAAACATTTCGTGAGCACACTACCACAACCAATTAGGGAAGATAAGACACTATATCCAATAGAAAAAATATGCAGCATGGACAAGCCCCTGATACACGGTATATCAAAGGTATACGGGATACTAACAGAACTCGAGACCCAGGAAGCATTGCCCTTTTTGGGAAAATGGGAGAGCGACATTGGTAAAAAAATTGATAAAACCCAAATGATAGGCGCAGTATATAACCATGCTGCGGACATTATCACCATAGAAGCAAACTATAAATGCATGGTGCGATGGCACATGACCCCATCAAGAATGAATAAGATCCACCCTAGAAATTCAGAGCTATGTTGGAGAAACTGTAAACAAAAAGGAACAACGCTACATATATGGTGGGACTGCCCGAGAATGCAGGAATTTTGGAAAGAAATCTTGAAATATATCGCAGAAATAACAGGAGAGACGATTCTATGTAGCCCGCTGACCTGTTTGTTTCACGGAACTGAAAAAACAAAAAAACAATATGGAACAACTCTGGTCCCAGTGTTGTTAAACGCAGCTAAGGCGCTGATCCCCAAAAATTGGTTACACCCATAGAGGCCATCAATTAAAGAGTGGATAGAAAGGGTGGAATATATAGAAGAGATGGAGTATCTTGCCTGCAGAGAGTTAGGAGAAGAGGACAAAAACAGGATGGTTTGGGAAAAGTGGAAAGTGTTCAAATCCACAGAAAAGTTCGTCCAGGGAACGATAGAAGCAGAAAGCTGAAAAACCATAAAGAAGATTGCATGACACACAGATCCGGGGGGGGGGGGGGGGGGGGAAGGAAAAGGGGGGAGGAAAAGGGGGGGGGGAAAAAAAAAAAAAAAGGGGGGGGGAATAATTATGATATGTTAATGTAGTTAGATTCGTCAAGCGGGAAAATACTAACCTAACAGTTTAAAAATGTTAAACCCGTAATGTCAAAAAAAAAACAAAAAACAAAAAAAAAACAAAAAAAAAAAAAAAACTCACGAATGATGCGAAGCCGCAAGAGAGACGCTAAGGGCGGGCGAACCGTGAGCTAGCCTCTCGGCCATATGTGAGCAGAGTCTGACGTGAAATAAAAAAAAAAAAAAAAAAAAAAAAAATGAGTTGTGAATAATTATTGGTGTTGGAATCACAAAAGTAGAGGCATTATGCTAATAATCACCAAGCACCCCCACACCTCAGCAAACCCAAAAAATACAGAGGGGCGTGTGCCCATGTGCATCCTATGAAAAGGTGCACAGGGTATATTTTTACATTGTTAAAATCACACTTTGCAAGACATGTCATATTTAAATTGTAAACAGTAAGAAGTGTAGCACTAATAACGTGAATCAGGTGTAATAAAACCAAGATATATAGAAAAGCAATAAAGAAAAAAGTGATATAAATCAAATATCACAACCTAGAAGGTGAAAAGAGTAATCCATCTTAAAACTGAATTCAGTAAATGTGTCATCATAAAGATGTGAATACTGATATCATGACAAGTCCGTGATGAAGGTGATATAGCAAATTCATAAAAAACACCAATGATTCTGTGCTGATAAAAACTGGGAAGATGAATCTCATCTAAAAAGGGTTAATGGATATAGGAAAGTCTCCAAAACTGAATTCAGCTGTTTCAAACTGCAAGGTGGTATAAAGAAGAAGTGGATCAAGGAGATGTGTCTTAGTTCTGGTTGCATAAAAGTGATCACATAAGGTAACAAACTGTGGTCCAAACATCAAAAAATTAAGATGGGTACTCTTACCGCGAGGTGTGGACCCACACACCTGTCAGTGGTGAATCGGAACAGCGTAGGTAAGAGTATAGGTAACACAGCTTCCTCGAATGATCGTCTCCAAATGGCGTCCAATCGTTCCTCACAATGGTTGTCAGGTCAATGGTGCACACTTCTGAGGCCTCGTACACACGACTGTTTTCCTCGACAGAATCCATAAACAAACTTGGTGGCAGAGCTTTTTTTGCAGAGGAAAACGGTCGTGTGTATGTTTTTCATCGAGGAAACTGTCGAGGAACTCGACGAGAAAAAAAGAGAACAAGTTCTCTTTTTCCTCGATGGGAGTCTCAATTTCCTCGTTGTGTTCCTCGTCGGGCTGGTTTTCGACGAGAAACACGTTCGTGTGTATGCTAAGAAACCCGCACATGCTCAGAATAAAGTATGAGACGGGAGCGCACCTTCGGTAAAAGTAGAGTTTGTAGTGGAGATAGCACATTTGTCACGCTGTAACAGTCTGAAAAGTGCAAATTGTCTCTTACCAAACTTTTACATAACACGCAGTAACATGAGATTAGCAAAAGCAGCCCCAAGGGTTGTGCCAGTGGAATCGAACTTCCCCTGCCGTTGTATGTGTTGTACATCACCGCGTTTGAGAAAGAGGAGATTTGGTCTTGACAGTGTGTATGCAAAGAAAGCTTGTCAATTTTCTCTACAAGCCTGACAAGGAACTCGTTGAGGAAAACGATGTTTAATTTACAACAAGTTCCTCGGTCGTGTGTACGAGGCCTGAGTTCCCATAAGGTTAGTAGTAATACCAGTGGCGGCTGGTGCTCAAAATTTTTGGGGGGGCGCAAACAAACAAAAAAAAAAACAATTGCAGCCTCACTGTGCCCATTATACGCAGCTACTGTGCCCATCAATTGCAGCCACTATGCCCATCAAACGCAGCCACTGTGCCCATTCAAACGCAGCCGCTATGCGCATCAAATGCACCCACTGTGCCCATCAATTGCACCCACTGTGCCATCAAATGCAGCCACTGTGCAATCAATTGTCACCACTGTGCCATGCCATTAATTGTCGCCACTGTGTCATCAATTGTCGCCACTGTGCCATACCATCAAATGCAGCCACTGTGCCATGCCATCAAACGCAGCCACTGTGCCATCAATTGTCACCACTGTGCCCATCAATTGTCACCACTGTGCCCATCAATTGTCACCACTGTGCCATGCCAAACGCAGCCACTGTGCCATGCCATCAAACACAGCCACTGTGCCATCAATTGTTACCATTGTGCCATCAATTGTTACCACTGTGCCATCAATTGTTGTCACCACTGTGCCCATCAATTGTCATCACTGTGCCCATCAATTGTCGCCACTGTGCCCATCAATAATCAATTGTAGCCACTGTACCCATCAATTATAGCCACTGTGCCCATCAATTATAGCCACTGTGCCCTGTCAAATGCTGCCACTGTGCCCTGTTAAATGCTGCCACTGTGCCCTGTAAAATGCCCCCCCCCCCCCCCGGACGGCACTTACCTTTTTTTGGTCAGCCATCTTGCTTCCACCGTCCCTCGATGTCTTCTCCTGCCCTTGATGCCGCTTCAGCCAATCAGGTTACCGGTGAACCTGATTGGCTGAGACGCCTGTCAGTGTTATCCAGGGAACACAAATAGGAACGCCCAGTCCCAAAGCCAACCAGCTGCCATTATTCAGATGGCCGGCGCTCACCAGGGGGCCAGCCATCTGAATAGTGGGTGGCAGCAACAATACATAGATTCATGCAATGCATTGTATTTCAGTGCTGGTGCAAGAGAGAGAGGGGGCGGCGCTCCTGCGCCCTCTATGGACGCACCACCACTGAGTAATACCCCTCCAGGGGATTAAATGATGAGAGGATGCAAAGAGCATATAAAATGTAAAAGAAAAAGAGGCCTCCACATGGCATAGATCAAAAAAGACCAAATGGGGTTTATAAAAAAAACAAAGATAAAAACAGTAGCATGCAAACATCCAGCGAGTGTGGGCAGCAAGTGTAGAAACCTTATGCATTTCTTCCTATTGGACTTCAACTGGGGTATGTCCAATACGTCAAAACGCATAGGGTTTCTACACTTGCTGCCCACACTGCACTCCATCTGTGTTTGTGATCACTTTTATTTTTGTAACCATCGATGGATGTTTGCATGCTGCTGTTTTTATCTTTGTTTTTTTAATAAACCCCATTTGGTCTTTTTTGATCTATGCCATGTGGAGGCCTCTTTTTATTTTACATTTTATATGCTCTTTGCATCCTCTCATTATTTAATCCCCTGGAGGGGTATTACTACTGACCTTATGGGAACTGATGCCGCGTACACACGATTTTTCTCATTAAAAAAACGACGTTGCCTACACACCATTGTTTTTTCAAAATGCTCTAGCAAAGCGCGGTTACGTTCAGCACGTATGGCGCCACTCTGTTCCATTCAAGCTTGCGTCATAACTTGCTTCTGAGCATGCCCGGGTTTAAAAACTTTGTTTTAAACGTCGTTTTTAGCCCACACACGATCATTTTTTATGACACAAAAAACTACGTTTTAAAAAACGACATAAAAAATTTAAGCATGTTCGAATTTTTTTTTTGTCCTTTTTCAGAAGACATAAAACAACGTTTTCCCCACACACGGTCATTTTAAATGACGTTTTTAAAAATGGCGTTTTTTTTCATCACAAAAAACGACCGTGTGTACGCAGCATCAGAAGTGTGCACCATTGATCTGACAACCATTGTGAGGAACGATTGGACGCCATTTGGAGACGATCATTCAAGGAGGCTGTGATTCACCACTGACAGGTGTGTGGGTCCACACCTCGCGGTAAGAGTACCTATCTTCATTTTTTGATGTTTGGACCACAGTTTGTTACCTGATGTCCTCACTTTTATGCAACCAGGACTAATGCACATCTCCTTGATCCACTTCTTCTTTATACCACCTTGCAGTTTGAAACAGCTGAATTCAGTTTTGGAGACTTTCCTATATCTATTAACTCTTTTTAGATGAGATTCATCTTCCCAGTTTTTCTCAGCACAGAATCATTGGTGTTTTTTGAATTTGTTATATCACCTTCATCACGGACTTGTCATGATATCAGTATTCACATCTTTATGATGACACATGACACATTTACCGAATTCAGTGTAAAGTCTGATTACTCTTTGCACCTTCTAGGTTGTGATATTTGATTTATATCACTTTTTTCTTTATTGCTTTTATATATATCTTGTTTTTATTACACCTGATTCACATTATTAGCGCTGCACTTCTTACTTTTCACTTCAGATACATATTCTATTTGTCTGTGCCAGCAGCTTTTTCAACGCTTTTTTCTATCAGGCAGCACGGTAATATCCTCCATTTTTCATATTTAAATTGTAACTCACCAGGTGAAGTACTGATTGATCAACTGCTGCCGACAATCATTCCCACAAGCATTTGGTGGCATTATAGCCACAAAGATGTCCTCCTCATCCTCCATCAGCTCCACATTGATATCCTGCAGCAGTCCTGCATGCCGGCGATGTTGTTGAGGACACAGCAGGCCAGGAACATGTCCACCACTTTCCCAGGAGCATATTTAAAGTGGAGGTTCACCCAAAATATACATTTTTAACATTAGATTTAGGCTAATTAAGGGGAGCAGAAACGGGTATTTTTTTTTAAATCAATGCCGTACTTACCGTTGTAGAGATAGATGTTCTCCCGCCGCTTCCAGGTATGGGCTGCGGGACTGGGCGTTCCTATTTGATTGACAGCCTTCCGACCGTCGCATACAGCGCGTCACGAGTTTCCGAAAGTAGCCGAACGTCGGTGCGCAGGCGCCGTATAGAGCCGCATCGACATTCGGCTACTTTCGGCAACTGGTGACACGATGTATGCGACCTTCGGAAGGCTGTCAATCAAATAGGAACGCCCAGTCCCGAAGATCATACCCGGAAGCGGCGAGAGAACATCTATCTCTACAGCGGTAAGTATGGCATTGATTTAAAAAAAATACCCTTTTCTGCTCCCCTTAATTAGCCTAAATCTAATGTTAAAAAAAAAATTCGGGTGAACTCCCGCTTTAAGGAACCCTCCAGATAAAGATATACAGCGGAATCGACTGTTCGAGACACCAAAGTTCCGCTCTATCATGATCTGAGTCCTGGAATCGACTTGATTGTAACGCGCCTGGGCTCCTGACGTGCAGTATGTGACAGGTGTGAGCAACCAGGGGAGGCATGCATATCCAGAATCACCTAAGTGTTAAACAAAAAATGTAAGTTGCATTTAAGTTTGCCAAAACAATAGCATAGGAGGGAATAAATTGGAAAGAGGGGCACATTACTGAGGAGTCACAGGTAAGAGCTTACAGAGGTGAGACATGAAATGTTTTTACAGGTATGTAAACAAACATGCATGCAAGAAAACATTTATGAGGATTTCCCCCTACTCACACAGTTGGGACTGTCAGAGAATATTAGCATCATAGACTGACCCCAGGAATACCTGATTAGCATCTGGCTGTCACACACCACCTGGATGTTTATCGAATGGTAGCCCTTGCAGTTCCTGTAAATATGCTTCTTCTTGCTTGGGGGAAAGAGAGGGACCTGGGTGCAATCTATAGTGCCCATTACATTGGAGATAGAAGCCATGCTATAGAAGCCCCCTTTGATCTGATCCTGGCGAGACGCGGACATGCAGATCAATATGGGCGCAATGTCACAAAATCCTTCCAACAGTCGTCCCAGGACATGTGAAAAATTACGCCTGCGAAACACCAACCATGTCGCCAGCTACCAATTGGTATGACGCCTTCACCAGAAAGTGCAGCACGGCCAGCAATTTGGTTATGTCTGGGATCGTATGACTCCTCTAGGTGGTGGTCTCCAGAAAAATCTGCAGCCTCACATAGAGAATGAGGATCAGCTCGTTTGTTAGCCGGAACTTCCGCAACGTCACACGATAAGAGATGTCGTCCAGCAGGGTCCTCTCTGAAAAATGATGCAGAGCCATCACCACAACCCTCCTCCTCTGACACCTTCTCAGCAGGTTGATATGAAAAGGTTGCTTTCAAAAGGCTCCATAGGGGACAAAACAATAGCAACTCTCCCTCTCAACTTCCTCTCACTCCAACAGGAAATACCACACTGGTTACCGCCAGCAAACCGATGGTGTTAAATATCACACTTTTTTTTAGTTCCCGCTTTGTTGTTTACCGCAGAATCTTTTTAATTTTTTTTGTGAATTGAACTTTATTTACTGCATGGCTGCAATAATTTATGAAAATTAGTAACATGATACCTTTATCACATGCTTAGTGAATTGACCCCTTAGGCTGTTAAGCACCACTTTTCTGCTCTCCCGTCACAAATGCTCAGGTGGTTACAGGGTGACTGTTGAGTCGACCCAGCACAGCCAGAGAACTGACCAAGTTGGGATGAATGGACTTCCATGCCTAGCTTGGTCAGTTTTAAATAGGAAAGCAGGGGGACTGGCAGGATTACCAGGAATTTCACACATAGAAAGCAAGGCAAAGATAACAGGGTTCCTTTTTAATGCAAGTACATGGTTCAACAGACACAAAACAGTAATATGAAATGTTTAGGTCAGGGCCGCTAATAGGAGGGGACCACTGGTCCTCTTGTAGGGGGCCCAAGCACACAGGGTGGACCACACAGAAAGGGGGATTAGTGATGGACTACAATTGTGTCTATCTTGCTCCAGCAGCTGAACGCTGGTCTCTCGCCCTCTCCCTGCTGCCAGCTTTTATCTGCTGAGAAAAAGACAGTCCTCTCTCACTAATCCCCCTCCCTGTGCAGATTTCCTCAATCTCAGTGCTGGCTCTAATGTTAGCTCTGCTCCTGAGTTTGTTATCTTTTTAACTTTGTTTCTCTCCGTCCTCGAAGCCCATCCTGTATAGTTGTTTCATCTCGTCTTCATTTTCATTTATTAACTCAGTTTCATCTTTTAGATTTAGCAGGAATTCTGTCAGTTATGTTGTATCAGGGCCGGCCCCACCATGGGACCCGCTGGTCCCATGGTACCAGGCGGCACTTTCAAGGGGGCGGCAAATTGCCGCCCGCCAGCTCCGCTTCTCGCTCCACTGTCTGTGAATCAAATTGCCGCCTGCCCGTCATCACACTACACTGTGAGGCTTTGTGTGTTTTTTGATTTTACAATAAAAGCAACTTATTTTTGGAGTGCAGCTGTCCAGAAAGTTTTTCCTTCATTTTGCAACACTGTGAGGCTAATTGCCGCCCGCCCGTTCTGCTCCCTCCAGCTTTTAGCTGCTACAAGAAGAGACATCTCGGACGATGGATACAAAGGCGGCGATTGCTGCAAGCACCCCACATCCTCCCCCCAGGAGACAGACGGGGAAGACGGGGAAGGCCGCGATCGCCGCAAGCACCCCACATCCCCCCCCAGGAGACAGACGGGGAAGACGGGAAAGGCGGCGATCGCCGCAAGCAACCCACATCCCCCCCCAGGAGACAGACGGGGAAGGCGGCGATCAGCGCAAGCACCCCGCTCCCGGCCTTAGATGTATAACAAAGCAGCTTTTTTTTATACAACAACGCAGCAGCGATCTGTACTGGGGGGGGGGGCTGTAGTTAAGGGAGCTGTCCTAAGCAGGGAGAGGGGGCAGTAAATTTATATTGTGGCACTGTACCGGGGGAGGGGGAGATCTGTACTGGGGGGGGGCTGTACTTAAGGGAGCTGTACTAGGCAGGGAAGGGGACAGTGAATCTTATGTAGCGCCCCCTTACTTTCAGTAGAGGCACTACGTTAAAGTTAGTGGGGAATGAGAGAGATAATTTTCTCTCATTTCAAATTATGTTAATATATAATGAGTTCCGATGCGCTACTGCGAGTAAACAAAATATGAAAAAATAGTGTACAAATTGTACCTGGGGCAGCTATATCTAAAAGTGTTCACATAACACAGAAAAGGGGAAACAAGATAAAATAGTGATAAGCGCTCCAGGTATGTGATAAATCACAACCAAGGTGTGTGAGTAAATGAATGAACCACAAACACGAAAAAAATGAGTGACCAAACTCAAAATGTGCAGTATGTATCAAAAATTATATAGGCGTATATAATACTGTGAAGCCCTTTGGGGATGTCTAGTCCCCTATGTGTCTCAAAAAACACTGTGATGTGCACACGTGTGAAAATATATAAATAAAATATATGCAAAAATATAAATATATATATATATAAAAATAAGGATGTATAAAAATACAACAATAATAATGATGAAACAGTCTATTAATGGTGATGATAAGATGTTCCCATATTCAGATTTCTGTGTATAAGGCAGCAGTTAGAATATCCACATAGATGTTGTAGTGCCCTTACCATGAAGGTGCTATATGTGTGCATATAGTGATGTCCCTCCAGGTCTCCGATCACCTTTCTCCTGGGGTCTCTCAGTTCAAGTTGTTCCAGTCGCTGTGTGCCTTTAAATTACTCCAAATATTGATGGTCCAATAGGAGAAGCAGTGGGGAGGGGAGAAAAAAATTTTGCCTCCAATGGTGTAGTAGGTAAGGTGTCCAAAAGGTTTATTGCATTAAAAAGGCAAGGTAGCACAGAGAGCGGTTTAGAATTACAGACAGCGTTAGTGTGTAAAAAGCAGACGTGGCCTTTAAAATTGCCGCCTTACGTTCGATGGCCTCCGGCTTGTGCGAGTGTTTCCTCGGTCTCGACTCCCTACGGCGTTACGTCACGTACCTCGTGACTTCATCAGGGGACCCCCTGATGAAGTCACGAGGTACGTGACGTAACGCCGTAGGGAGTCGAGACCGAGGAAACACTCGCACAAGCCGGAGGCCATCGGACGTAAGGCGGCAAGGCCCACTGATGAAGTCACGAGGTACGTGACGTAACGCCGTAGGGAGTCGAGACCGAGGAAACACTCGCACAAGCCGGAGGCCATCGGACGTAAGGCGGCAATTTTAAACGCCACGTCCGCTTTTTACACACTAACGCTGTCTGTAATTCTAAACCGCTCTCTGTGCTACCTTGCCTTTTTAATGCAATAAACCTTTTGGACACCTTACCTACTACACCATTGGAGGCAAAAAAAATTTTCTCCCCTCCCCACTGCTTCTCCTATTGGACCATCAATATTTGGAGTAATTTGAAGGCACACAGCGACTGGAACAACTTGAACTGAGAGACCCCAGGAGAAAGGTGATCGGAGACCTGGAGGGACATCACTATATGCACACATATAGCACCTTCATGGTAAGGGCACTACAACATCTATGTGGATATTCTAACTGCTGCCTTATACACAGAAATCTGAATATGGGAACATCTTATCATCACCATTAATAGACTGTTTCATCATTATTATTGTTGTATTTTTATACATCCTTATTTTTATATATATATATTTATATTTTTGCATATATTTTATTTATATATTTTCACACGTGTGCACATCACAGTGTTTTTTGAGACACATAGGGGACTAGACATCCCCAAAGGGCTTCACAGTATTATATACGCCTATATAATTTTTGATACATACTGCACATTTTGAGTTTGGTCACTCATTTTTTTCGTGTTTGTGGTTCATTCATTTACTCACACACCTTGGTTGTGATTTATCACATACCTGGAGCGCTTATCACTATTTTATCTTGTTTCAAATTATGTTAAATTTGGCTGTCGCCAAATCTGGATTGTTCTGTAGGTGAGACTGCGTTCTAGGGATGTGGTACCATCCCTGGGCGGCAGGTGGCACCAGAGAGGTCCAGGCAGAGCCGCTTTTTTCTAGAAGCCAATGAGAGGGGTTTTCCCTCGCGGGGCATGCTGGGGAGGAGTATTTCTGTGGCGGAAGCCATTGTTCTTGGTTCTTTACGGGTTCCTGGTTCCAGGTGCGGCACCCACCTTTAGGGTGTGCGCACATCGCGGGCCCCACCATTATGACCTATCTGGCCTGGGGTCGCGCGCAACGCGGAGTTCCTGACTCTGGGCCCTCTTGGCCTGGAGCAACTGATGCCACAAAGGGGCCCCAGTGACTGACTGGGTCCCCCTTCTACTGAGGAGATTCCAGGCTGTGTCCCGTTCGGTGGGGGATCGGCTTGAGGAGAACCCGGAGGCAGGTTGTCCAAAGGGGCTTGAACGAACCATCGAGGATCTGGTGACCGGGACATTTACAGGTACACTTCCACTGTCAACCGGTGACCCTAGCGCAAATTTACTGGGAGGATAAGCTTGACTATTTATGTCATCCAAGTTCTAGGCCTGTGGCAGAGGCCCCATCAGAGCAAGGTCTGTGGCAGAGACCTGCTCCTCCCAGCATCCTTAAAGTGACACTTCGGCTGCCAGGCTCGTGGCAGGAGTCTGTCCGGAGGCACTTCACCCACTCTGGCTGGAGTGGCGACAAACTGTATCTACTACTACTGAGAGCAGGATTGCTTTCCTCTTATCCAGGCCTGATACTGCAAGGTTCTCTTACTTCATCAAACTTTTCTGTCCTCAAGTTGATGTTGGTCGTGTTGGGCCGAGAAATAAAGCATTCAGAAAACCTTATTCGCTGATTGGACATTCGTTTACTGCTCTACTCACTACCATCACCCCTAGACACCGATTAAAGGTAACTTAATACGCCGATCCCATAACAACCAGCGGCTCCTTTGGGCATGTTAATGTGGGGGGGGGGGAGAGAGCTGTACTGGGGGAAGTTGTACTAAGGGAAGGAGGAACTGTACTGGGGTGATAAAACAAATGTTTTTTTGCCATCTAAAACAAACAAGAATATGTGCAACCACAGATGCTGATCAAATAAACGAACACTGACAACTAACAATTCGGTGTGAAATCAAATACAATGATGGAAATAGATAAACGTATTTGCTTTGTTTCAAATATCAATAAACATACTGTATATACTTTGTTTCGAAATCCACAGCCAATATTGTAACAAGTAATACAACATGTAATGTTCTCATGGGTGAATCACAAAAAGTAAATGACCTTTGATTTAAGTAATCCATCTCTGATCCACATCATGCCACGCTCCTCTGCTACTGCAGCAGAAAACATGGAACAGAGAATCTTCGGATCGGCAGCACACCCACACTTTTTTTTAAAGCGGTTCTCCACCCTAAAGTGGAGTCCCGCTGATCGGAACCCTCCCCCCCTCCGGTGTCACATTTGACACCTTTCAGGGGGAGGGGGGTGCAGATACCTGTCTAAAGACAGGTATTTGCACCCACTTCCGGCCACACGCCACGGGCAAAAGACGTGTTTTTCTGACTTCCCGTCTGTCGCCCGTTGTGTGCTGGGAACACTCGGCTCCCAGCACACAGCGTGTGAGCCAATCGGCGGGCGCAGCGCGACTCGCGCATGCGCCGTAGGGAACCGGGCAGTGAAGCCGCAGCGCTTCACTTCCTGGTTCCCTCAGCGTGGATGGCGGGGGGAGCAGCAGAGAGACGAGCGATCGCTCGTACTCTGCTGCGATCAGCGCTGGACTCCAGGACAGGTAAGTGTCCTAATATTAAAAGTCAGCAGCTGCAGTATTTGTAGCTGCTGGCTTTTAATATTTTTTCCCCGTGGCACATCCGCTTTAAGTAGAAAGTCTTTATTGAAGCATACATTTTAAAAGCACTGGATGAGTACAGGCAGGGGAAATGCAGGTAGGTTGACACGTTTCACACTATGGAAGTGCTACGTTCTGCAGTGATTTGGGAAGGCAATCACAGGCAGAATCACATTGGGGTAGATTCAGGTAGGGGAGCGCACTGCTACGGCGGCGCAGCGTACCGTTTTTACGCTACGCCTCCGTAAATTACTGGAGCAACGCTTCATTCACGAAGCATTTGCTCCGTAATTTGCGGCGGCATTTCGTAAAAGGGGCCAGCGTAAGCGCGCGTAATTTAAATGATCCCGTAGGAGGCGTGGATCATTTAAATTAGGCGCGTTCCCGCGCCGAACGTACTGCGCATGCTCCGTCTGGAAAATTTCCCGACGTGCATTGCGGTAAATAACGTCGCAAGGACGTCATTTGCTTTGACGTGAACGTAAATGGCGTCCAGCGCCATTCACGATTCACTTACGCAAACTACGTAAATTTCGAAAATCGCGACGCGTGAACGACGTGTATACTTACCATTGGCTGCGCCTCCTAATAGCAGGAGCAGCCTTACGACGAAAGCGACGAACACAAACGACGTAAAACACGACCGCCGGGCGCACGTAATTTTGTGAATCGGCGTGAGTATGCAATTTGCATACTCTACGCTGACAACTACGGGAACGCCACCTAGCGTCCAGCGTCAGAATGCAGCCTAAGATACGACGGCATAAGAGCCTTATGCCAGTGGTATCTTAGGCTACAGTCGGCGTATCGAGCTTTCTGAATACAGAAAGTCGACACGCCGGCGCTACTTAGCAATTACACTGCGTATCTATGGATACGCAGGCGTAATTGCTTCCTAAATCTACCCCACTGTTTCTATCCGCGGTTCCAAATTGCAAGAGGTTTGGTACCATGCGATCCTGTGCTGGCAAATGCACTTTGGGGTGTCATTAACTTTACAGACACAGTGCGATTTGAATGCAGTGTGGGAAATGCACTCCTGGAAGACGTTGGGTGACAAAATGTGTTTTTTTGGGGCGGGGCTTGGACCTGATGTCACCCTGCGGGCTGGGTCCGTACTCGCGGCCTGGGATCGTGGCTGCAGTCAGCTCAGCTTTTCGATTGAACCTGTAACACTAGTCTGTGTGTTACAGGTTCAACTGTGAGTTTTTCTGGATTGGTTTTATGGAATAAAGAATTATTAGATGGTTTTACGCTATGCAAGCCTTTTTCTTCCTCCATGTGATATGGTGAAATATATGGAATGACCAGTTTAAGAGGATATTATTGAAGCTGCAGATCATCACTCCCAGAGTTTCATGCACTCAGGGCCGCTGATAGGGGGGGACCACCAGCCCTCCTATAGGGGGCCCCGGCACTCAGAGGGGCCCAGACAGCAGGAGGGTTGGTGGAGAACAATGCCCTCCGTGTCTCTCACCCAGGTTTCTCCCCCTCTCCCTCCCGCCAGCTTTTAGAGAGGGATAATGAACCTGGCCAGCCACCGCTGAGCTCCTTCCCCTGCCCCGAGAGGGGGTTGTGCTAGGAGGGATTTGTGGGAATGTGTCCTAGGAGAGGGATTGAAGAAAGAAGATTTGTGCTGGGAGGGGAGATGCAGCTGATTGTGTACCAGGAGCCGATGAGGGAATTCGGGGCTAATAGGAGGGATTGGGGGAATTGTATAAGGCAGGGGAGATTTGTACTAGAAGGGGGAATTGGGGTGGCATTTGTGTCCATTAATAATTTGAAATGATTTTCAAGCATTGTTTTGTGAAAATATTGTATAGAATACCGTCAGGTGTGTGTGTGGGGGGGGGGGGGGGGCAGTCAGGTAGGCTGTACGGGGCCCCATGATTCCTAACAGTGGCCCTGCATGCACTATCAGCTGGTTTATAACATTAGCATGAGTCTCTGGTGAGTATTTAGTACTTTTAGTAGTGAGTATTTTAGTACGTGGAGGGTACGCGTTTGGTGGATTAAGGAAGAATTTGTGAAGATCTCAAACAGGATTATTTTGTTCCACAGTATAACATATGGGACACAAATAGTTTCTTTTGCATAAAAGATTTTTTGTACCGGTTTGAACAATTATCACATGATTTTTTTATTGTATTTTAAGATACAGTATATGGATTTGTTTGTATGCACCAATGCGCATTACACATTGTACACAGCACTTTTGATTTCATTTTAATATGTATATGAATTTGTATATCCATTTGACTTCTGGAAGGTTTACCCCCCTTCCTGACCAGGCCATTTTATGCATTACTTTTTTACTTAGAGACAATTGCGTGGCCGTACAACGCTGTACCCAAATAAACTTAATGCCCTTTTTTCCCACAAATAGAGCTTTCTTTTGGTGGTATTTGATCACCTCTGCATTTATTTATTTTTGTGCTATAAACAAAAAAATACTGACAAATTTGAATAAAACAGTAATATTTTTACTTTCTGCTATAAAACTTATCCAATATTTTTTTTTAAAGAAAAATCTAATTTCTTCATCAATTTAGGCCAATATGTATTCTGCTACATTTTTTTGGTTAAAAAAAAAAAAGTGTATATTGATTAGTTTGCGCAAAAAGTTATAGCGTCTACAAACTATGGGATATTTTATTATTTTTTTTACTACTTATGGCGGCGATCAGCGACTTATAGTGGGACTACGATATTGCGGTGGACATTCAGACACTAACTGACACTTCTTGGGAACCAGTGACACTAATACAGTGATCAGTGCTAACAATATACACTGTCACTGTACTAATGACAATGGCTGGGAATGGGTTAAAGTGTTACTAAGCCAAGGACTCTGCATTTACCAAATCTGATCTCCCACAGTACACCAAACATGGAAGTGCAATCATTTTAGTAAATATAAACTGCTAAATACCTTTTCTCATCAGCAGCATATCCCAGTCTTGTGACTTCTATCAGTGCCCAGTTCAAACTTGTAGGAGGAGTTTTCATACTGCACTAGCTATCCTATCAGGATGCAGGACCCCTGACCCTCTGTCTGGACAGTGCTGATTGGCTCTGTGCTGATCACATGCCTTCTCTCGCTCTAGCAATACACACCAAACTGAGCATGTGCCTGTCTCCAGTAACTCTGTCTTATCTGGACATGTTTTGGAGACAATGCAAGAAGGAGGGGATCAGAGAAGACAGGATCAAACAGCCTTTTTACACAATGCAGGGGATTAACCCCTTAGGTTCCACAGTGAGTATAACAAGCATGCTTTACATACTGATTTTACTGTTGTGGGTTTAGTAACACTTTAACATCAGGGGCAATCAAAGGTTAATAGTGTTTTACTATACTGTGTGTGCTGCTTTTACTATGGGAAGAGATGGAATTTATTACTTGCTTTCCTGAGACACAGGATCCATTCCTTCCCTCCTGTTAGAACAGCAATCTGCTTTGCTTACATAGACAGATTGCAGTTCTGTCTCTGATGATGTCCGGCAGGTGACGGTGGGCATCCAGTTTGCAATACTCGCTGCGAGTGATCATGGCCAGAGCGAGCCAGGGGCGGCACACATTCGTGCCTCCTACCCAGAAGTGCAGGATCACTTACAGTACCCTGAAAAAGTATTCATATCCCTTGACATTTTCCACACTTTGTCATGTTACAACCAAAAATGTAAATGTATTTGATTGGGATCGTATGTGATAGACCAACACAAAGTGCCACATAATTGTGAAGTGGAAGGAAAATAATAAATTGTTTTCAATTTTTTTGTACAAATAAATATGTGAAAAGTGTGGCGTGCATTTGTATTCACCCCCCTTTACTCTGATACCCCTAACTAATGTAGCAAAGTCTTTAGCCTCTTCCAGTCTAATGAGAACCTCTAAGGCCAAAGATAGCTGGTATCCTTCAATATGTAATAGGTTGTGAGGCTTAGTGGGTGCAAAGATGGTGAAATTAATTGAGCGCCAGACACTTCTTTAAAGTAAAAGAGGTTTTATTTATTTTAAAAGTCCTTTTTGTATTTTTGTGGGAAAGAGGGTTAGGGCCAGGACACCCTTAAGTAGTTGTAGATTCAATTAGCAGACACCAAGACTTCAATAGGAGGACAGTCATTCAGGGAAAGGTCCCAGCAAGGTGCCACATCTGCACATGCAGGCATACTGTCTCCCATGGCAGCAGTCTTCAACAGTTCCTAACTCAAGCGTAAAAGTTCCTTCAGCTTCACTACAACTGCTTCTTGTAATTCTTCAACACTGAGCTCCCGGTCTCTCACTAGATGCACTGATTCACTGACTCTGAATCCCTTGAGCTTCTCCAATCTTTGCAGTGGTATCTCCTCAAGCGTCACCCACGCTTCTTTGCTGGGTCCCTAGCTTGGCACTCCAGATGCTTCTCAAGCTTCATCCCTGCTAACCGGCTCGGTCCCTGACTTGACACACAAGGCTGCTCTGCAAGTGTCACCCCTGTTGGTTGGGTCCCTGATTCTCCACCGTGCCCGTTTGGTGAGAATACTTTTTCGATACTTGCTTCTGTTACTCACTGTGGTCCCTGGTAAACGTGGTTGGTCCCTTAGTGGCGACAGCTCCCCTTCTACCTCCGACCACGACAGGTTCTCCGGCCGGCAGAACCTTCACTTTTGTCTGTACTGCAAGCCACGGCCCCAACCCTGTGCCGCCTTCTTACTTCTGGAAAGGCTCTCATGCAGCTTGGCAGACAGATGCCCCCGGGATAGGCCCAATCTCCGGCCTAGTGTCACAAACTACGGTAAACGAGAGTGAACCACAACTGCGGTTTAGGGAAAGGTTTCAATGCACTTCTCTATGTAATGTGATTTTCAGTATTGGACCCCAGGCATCACTCTTATCAGAGAAAAAGAGTTTGGGGGTTCACTACATCATATCTCTCACATATAGGAATGCATTGAGCTACTAAGGGAGGAGGTATTACAACATACCTTCAACCCTTAGGCCTCGTACACACGGGCAAACATGTACGATGAAAACGGTCCGCCGGACCGTTTTCAGCGTACATGCCCGCCCGGAGATTTCTGTATGATGGCTGTACACACCATCATACAGAAATCCGCGCGTACACGATACGCGGTGACGAGGCCGCGCTGTCGCCGCGACGATGACGCGGTGACGTGCGCGGCCCTGGAAGTTCAATGCTTCCACGCATGCGTCAAAGTCATTCGACGCATGCGAGGGATGGCGGCCGCTCGGACATGTACGGTAGGTCTGTACAGACGACCAAACATGTCCGACGGGCAGGATTCCAGCAGGCATGTTTCTAAGCAAGTTTAGAAACATTTGCCCGCTCGAAAACGGTCTGGCGGGCAAATGTACGCTGAAATCCTGTCCGCTCGGCTGTACAGACGACCGAACATGTCTGCTGAAACTGGTCCGCAGACCAGTTTCAGCAGACATGTTCGGTCGTGTGTACGGGGCCTTAGCCTTAAAAAGGTATAGGGAACATGTTCAGTAATTCAGGCCGGGAGGCCGTATACTATTAACAACAAATGTCAAGCACGTAGAATATGAGAATACTGTATGCAGATAGCATATACTTGAGAGAGGCAATTGAAGATTAAATGGTTTAAGAGTGTATGTCCCTTTAAGATATGCCACAACTGATATGCCACAAATATGAAACCAAAATAATTAATCCCGAGCACATTGGTAGTATAAACTTGAGCCAGGTTCAAATACAGTACAATATGTGAACAGGGTAATTCTAGAGCATTAAATGTAACGTGGTAATGGTACTTATCCGTTTGCAGAGCATGAGAGTTCATCAGTAATAGCAGAGTAATGTAGCATCAATGGGATTCTGTAATGGATGGTCTCCTTGTGGTGAATATCTTAGGGTGTCCCCAGAGCAATAGCAGCATGGATCCAGGTAGAGGTTGTTTAGTAGGATTAAGCTATGGCTTAATGGTGGCATGGATCCAGCATGGGAGGGTTTTCAGCTGAGGGGATCTAAAACCAGTAGTTTGGTTGTAGCGTGGTCCGACTACGGCCGACACTAATAGAACAGCGTAGTAACCACGCTGTGCTGTTTATAGGAGCGAGGCATGTGTGCCAAATGGAGCGTTGATTTTGCGTTCCACGCTGGAACGCACGCGGCACCGTGGATGACGTCAGTGCGCGGTCGCCGTATGCGTTCCAGCGTGGAACGCAATACAGCGATGAAAGCGCCGTTTACACCTAGCAGCCTGGGGCGGACGACACACATCTACCCAGGCAGCTGTCCAGGTGGCACAGAACAAAAATGACCTGACTCCACTCAAATATATAGGTGCTCCCAGCAGGCCAAGGGATTCAAGAAAACCCCTGCCCATTGACTGGGATACCCCATATACCCATAACCTGACCTTGGGTTACCCTTCTCATATCTAGTACCACCAAGTACCTGGCCACCTAGTAGTAGAAGAGAAAAGTGCAATACAGCTGTTCTGTGAAGCCCTCAGAAGTTTCTTAGAGAACCTTAGTGAACAAACAGCATCATGAAGGTCAAGGAACACACCAGACAGGGCAGGGATAACGTTGTGGAGAAGTTTAAAGCAGGGTTTGGTTATAAAAAAAACATCCCAAGCTTTGAATATCTCATCGAGCACTGCTCAATCTATCATACAAAAATGGAAAGAGTATGGCACAGCTGCAAACCTACCAAGACATGGCTGTCCACCTAAACTGACAGCCAGGCAAGGAGAGCATTAATCAGAGAAGCAGCCAAGAGGCTCATGGTAACTCTGGAGGAGCTGCATAGATCCACAGCTCAGGTGGGAGAATCCGCACATAGGACACTCCCTTTGCACTCCACAAATCTGGTCTTTATGGAAGAGTGGCAAAAAGAAATCCATTGTTTAACAAAAGCCATATGAACGCACATTTGCAGTTTGCGAGAAGCCATGCCATATGGGGGACACAGCAAACATTTGGAAGAAGGTGCTCTGTTTAGATCATACCAAAATTGAACATTTTGGCCTAAAAGCAAAACGCTATGTGTGGCCTAAAACTAACACTGCACATCATCCTGAACACACCCACCGTGAAACATGGTGGTGGCAGCATCATGTTGTATGGATGCTTTTCTTCAGCAGGGACAGGGAAGCTGGTCAGAGTTGATTGGTAGATGGATGGAGCCAAATACAGGGCAATCTTTGCTCAAAACCTGTTAGAGTCTGCAAAAGACTTTGAGACTGGGGCGGAGATTCACCTTCCAGCAGGACAACAACCCTAAACCTACAGCCAGAGCTACAATGGAATGGTTTAGATCAAAGCATATTCATGTGTTAGAATGGTCCAGTCAAAGTCCAGACCTGTACACAGACGCTCTCCATTCAATCTGACAGAGCTTGAGCTATTTTACAAAGAAGAACGGGCAAAAATTTCACTCTCTAGAGAGTGGTAGAGACATCCCCAAAAAGACTTACAGCTGTAATTGCAGTGAAAGGTGGTTCTACAAAGTATTGACTCAGTGGGGCTGAATACAAATGCACACCACACTTTTCACATATTTATTTGTGGAAAATGTTCCTTCCACTTGACAATTATGTGCCACTTTGTATTGGTCTATCACATAAAATACATTTACGTTTTTGGCCGTAACATGACAAAATTTGGAAAACTTCAAGGGGTATTAATACTTTTTCAAGGCACTGTATATATATGTGATCCTGTGCACAGCACCCACCACCCACCACCCACCCTGTAGCAGTGGATATTATGCACATTGCACTTTGATACATTGGTAACAAATGTAAATAATTCCGTGCTGCCCTAATGGTGAGCAGCTAACACAACCAATGGACAAAAGGTGAAACTTATAAATTATAAAAGTGTAGCGCTAAGCCTATAAAGGTGCACCCGGTGGTGAATAACACAGTACCAAAAAATGAACGAATGAAATAAAACAAAATATACAAACAAACAATGAAAAATGTCTGTGAGAAAATAATATATATATGAAAAATTGCTCCAAGAAAGTCTCTAAAGTAATGAAAATTAAATACAGGCCTCGTACACACGTAAAAGAAACATTGTTTTCCTCGACGAGTTCCTTGTCAGGCTTGTCGAGAATCTTGTCAAGCTTTCTTTGCGTACACACTGTCAAGACAAAATCTCGTTGTTCTCAAACGCGGTGATGTACAACACGTACGACGGCACTATAAAGGGGAAGTTTGATTCCACTGGGGCCACCCTTGGGGCTGCTTTTACTAATCTTGTGTTACCGCGTGTTAGTAAAAGTTTGGTGAGAGACGATTTGCGCTTTTCAGTCTGTTACAGCTTTTACTAATCTGATGTTACTGCGTGTTACGTAAAAGTTTGGTAAGACGGTTCGCGCTTTTCAGTCTGTTACAGCGTGACGAATGTGCTATCTCCATTACGAACGCTACTTTTACCGAATGTAGTGGAAACACTTAATATAAGAAGTCAAAACAGCGCTTATCAAAGTACTTAACGGCAACAGTGGAGTCTTCCCGACGTGTTTCGTAGCATAGTACATTGTCCCCCAGCTAGGAACCTAGGAGGTAATACAGGGCCAATATTAGCTGGTAAACAAGCATTTTTGCACTCGGTGATGGTGTTATCATGGAGGATAATATATTTACGGTGGTGGATGCTGCTGACAGTCAGCCAAAAAAACGTTATCACTTCATCACATACGGACTTCATTTATTATGCTTTGGTTGTGTTATTTTTGATAATTTATTTGTTTCACTATGAAAATTTTTTTTGCTAGTTTGACTCAGTATAAACTATAAGATCTGAACTGGGTATATCTTGCAGAGGAGTTGGTGCTTAAAAGGGATTCAATGACTTTTCCCATCTCCAAACATAATCAATACAAATTAACAAATAAAACACCATACTCTATTAATTGCATAAATTGGCCGCGGCACTTTTATTGGTTTAGAATAAATGTTATAACATTTCATAAATTTGATTTGCTATGGAATAATAATATGTTTATCATTCACCAAATAGTGCCGGTTCACACTGGGGCTGCACGACTTGCAGCGCGACTCTTTTAAGCGATCTGCACACGACTTCAGAGGCGACTTGCAAAATGACTTCTGTATTGAAGTCAATGCAAGTTGCCCTGAAGTCTACCCAAAGTAGTACAAGAACCTTTTTCTAAGTCGAAGCAACTTGAGTCGCTCCTATTAAAACGGTTCCATAGTACAGAACGGAGCGCGACTTGTCAGGCGGCTAAGTCGCCTGACAAGTCGCCCCTGTGTGAACTGGCACTAAATGACTCAAGCCAATTACATTACATCAACTTTATAACCAAAAGTCTCCCTTTGATGCAAAGGTGACGCACCACATAAAGTGCTTGCGACGGGAAGGGTAGCTCTTCTTGTTCAACTCTTTTGACCAACAGGAAAATTCATGCGACGGTGGGCCCTTTATATAATGAGCCCCACTGCTTCCAGTAAATTCCACATGCTCCTATTGGCCCATTCCTACCTGCCCACTCAGGATGAGCTCAGGCGTGTTTGCAAGTGTCAGCTTCCTGGTGGGCGCAGGTACATGGACTTGCGAACACGCCTGAGCTCATCCTTACTGCCCACAGGTGAGCAGGAATATTTGAAGGACCAACATCCCTTAAATTGTATTCCACCTATTCCTATTTAAAGCGGTAGTAAACTCTGACACTTATACCACATTTAAGCAATATAACAATCAAATTCGTTGTTTTCAATTAAAATGCCACTAATAGTATGCTCCAAAAGCATTCTCCCTGTTAGAAATAAAGAGACGTGTGATTGCTCCCGCTTGTTCCTAGCCGCCGCCATCACAACTACGGTCCTTCCGCATTTGTGTAGTGCTTTATTTCCAGCCTCAGTAGGTTTCCCTGGACTTAATTCCACGCATGCGCATTATTCGCCGCACCCAAACCTCGTTTTCGGTCACCACGGAAACCTTCTGCAGCCAATAGGAAACGATCCTGTTGCTGCCTTACTCCAAGGGGAAGGAGTCTTGCGGGATCTCGGGAAATGACGCAGCCCCAGCATAGACCCAGCATTTTTTTCTGCAGGGTCTATGCTTGCCGGAAAATTAGTTCTTACAGCGCTTGCACAGATGACGTAATTTAAAAGAAAAACAAGGATTACTCAGTAAGGAAGCGGGTAAGAGAAAAATAAAAAATGTCAAATTATACTATGGCCTCGTACACACGACTGAGAATCTTGTCGTAAAAGAAACGTTGTTTTCCTCAACGAGTTTCTTCACAGGCTTGTCGAGAATCTTGTCAAGCTTTCTTTGTGTACACACTGTCAAGACAAAATCTGGTCATTCTCAAACGTGGTGACGTACAACACATACGACGGCACTATAAAGGGTAAGTTTGATTCCACTGGCGCCACCCTTGGGGCTGCTTTTACTAATCTCATGTTGCGTGTTAAGTAAAAGTTTGGTAAGAGACGATTCACGCTTTTCAGTCTGTTACAGCGTGACGAATGTGCGATCTCCATTACGAACGCTACTTTTACTGAAGGTGCGCTCCCGTCTCATACTTTATTCTGAGCATGCGCGGGTTTTTAAGCATACACACAAACGTGTTTCTCGTCGTAAACCAGCCCGACGAGATACACGACGAGGAAATTGAGACTCCCGATGAGAAAAAAGAGAGCATGTTCTCTTTTTTTCTCGTTGAGATCCACAACAGTTTTCTCGACAAAAAACATACACACAACCATTTTTCTCGGCAAAAATGCTCTGCCAGCATTTTTCTTGATGGATTTTGCTGAGAAAAACGGTTGTGTGTATGAGGCCTGAAGCCTTCTATTATTAATTTAATGAAAAATGATCAGAATGGGTATACAACAGTTTTAAATAATGCAAATAGCATGAAAAGAGAGGCGGAGGCAACCCCATGAAGGATGCACCCAAATAAATTGTGCCCCTTTTACATTAGTGCAGCTTTTTTTCTCTTGTGGTTAGCATTAAACCCACTTTAACCACTTGGAGTCCGCGCTATAGCCGAATGACGGCTACAACGCGGACCTGAACTGCCGTCTATAGACGTCCTCCCCTTTGCACGCTCCCCGCGCGTGGCGCGCCCTGTGATCACTGAGTCACTGAGACTCGGGTGATCACAGATCTGAGTAAGGGGCCGGTCACTGGCTTTTGTGTAAGGCCTCGTACTCACGACCAAACATGTCTGCTGAAACTGGTCCGCGGACCAGTTTCAGCGGACATGTTCGTTCGTGTGTAGGCAGTAACGTACAGAATTCCAGCAAACAATCGTCGGCCAGACCGTTTTCCAACGAACAACTGTTTCCTGGTCTTGCTTTAAAACAGTCTGCTGGAATCGTGTCCGTCAGACATGTTCGGTCGTCTGTACACAAAAGCAGCGTACAAAAACCCCGCGCATGCTCAGTCCAAATGAGGAGACGGGAGCGCTCGTTCAGGTAAAACTCGCGTTTCTTTGGGATATGGCACATTCGTCATTAGAAACCTTTTATTCTAGCAAGAGAACAATGTCTTAAAAAGGCGCACTAAACCACATTTTAAAGCCTCGTTTTATTAATTCTTCTCTTGCTAGAATAACCCCGTTCTCTTGCTGATGCAATTTCAATAGAGTTGTCCCATACTGAAATGTCACATTTCTTGCTTGTGATGTAATCCTTTAATAATGTTTTCTATGCCAGACGTGTGTTTTGGTTGGTGGTCCTCCATAATTTAGAGTAGTCATTTTTGTAAAGGAATGTGCATTTTTTTAATTTCTTTTTTTGTTTCTAGTTATGTCACCATTTAAACTTTTTTTTTTTTACATGTTTTTTTAAATTTTTTTTTTTTTTGTTGGTGTTTCATTAGAGAATATTAAACCATGTTGGCACACCAAATGTCCCCCCCCCCCCCAAGGAGTGTGTCCTTTGTAAATTACCCATTGTATATTTATTAAAGGTTTGCTGCCTAATAATCCCCACAGTATATCAAACAATAGACATGTTTTCAAATGAAAGCAAAAGGCCTTTTATTCAGGCAAATGTCATCACAAAAAATAAAAAGAACAGCAGCACTAGAATAGATAGCAAACTATATGCAAACTTGCATTTCCAACATGGTGAAGGATAAACTTCCAAGCCTCAGGAGCCAAACACAAAAATATGAAGCAGCAGCACACAAACAAAGGAACCCAAACTGTGGTAGTACAAACAAGATGTCCTTTATGTGGAAGGAAATGGAAGGCAGAAAATCAACGTTTCCTCCTCTTTCCAGCCTTCCCTCCAGGCAGCCTTCCAGCGGATCGAACACGGGGTCTTGCAGGTGGGGTTGATGTGGCAGCAGGAGGATGGTGTTCCGCAAGCCGGGCCGGGTCACATAGCCCAGTGTCTGGGGTCAGCAGGCCCCTCTGCATCCACCAAAGGACCTGGTTCATCAGGGCCTTTGCCAGTCTTCTCTGGTCCTCCTCCCCTTCATTTAAATCATGGGCCAATGAGGCACTGAAGGCCTCTGTGGGGTTGAGGGGGGCCCTCATGATGGCGCTTGCCTCCTGGATCATGCGGAGGCTTGCCTCCTCCACAGGCCTCAACTGCCTCCTTCGGCCTGATGGCCTCACCTGGGGGGGAGAAGACTGGCTGGTGGTGGTTCTCCTGGCCGGGTGGACCTGCTGCAGGCCACTGGGCCCAGCCTCCTCCTGGCTGCCACTGACCCCGGCCTCCTCCTGGCTGCCACTGACCCCGGCCTCCTCCTGGCTGCCACTGACCCCGGCCTCCTCCTGGCTGCCACTGACCCCGGCCTCCTCCTGGCTGACAGACACCTGAGGATCTGCCACCTCCTGGCTGATCTCTTCTTCCTGTGTGGAAAAAAAAAGAATTTTTTTACAATTTCGCTAAATAAAACCACACTCATTTTCATGTTTTTCGTTCAGTATTTTCTGTTCATTATTACTTGAATACACTCTACTTCTGACCCCTGCAGTTGTCATCCCTGACACCTATTTGTCTGTACACCTTTTTGTTTGCTTTTTTCCAGCTTGGTTTTTTTTTTACAATATCTAATCATTAATCCACCAAGAATTATTTACGCCATAAATATAGAGGAAACTACTATACCTCCTCATCGAAGGGTGGCAGATCTGCATCTCTGTCAGCCAGGCCCTCTTCCTCCGACTCTGCAGGGCTGTGGTCATCTGGGGAATGTCCGCTGGAAGGTAGCATGGAGGAAAGGTTGGAAGAAAGACTGGACATCGTTTTCCTGCCTTCCATTTCGTCCCGCAAAAAAGCCATCTGTTTATAATACCACAGTTTGGGTTCCTTTGCTTGTCTTGCTGCTGCTCCCGATTTTTTGATTTTATTAGCTTTGTATGCTCTCCTGTATGTGCTTCTGAGGTTGGCAAGTTTATCCTTCACCATGTTGGCAGTGCATCCTGGCACCCAAGTTTGCATATAATTTGCTAGCTCTTCTAGTGCTGCCGCTCGTACCTCTTTATTGCAATATAACGAGTGTTTTGAATTCCACAGGATGGGCGTGTCCTGGTATTTTTGAAGTAAGGCCTCTATAGATTCCTTGCTTTGTAGGAGGTCCATTGCAATTTTTGCAAAATTATATTTCTTTTTGAGTCTAGATTACAAAAACATAAACCACAGAAAAATAAATATTCCAAAGGATCAGCGTTGACCTTGATCTAATATGTGTCTTCAAATTTATTACCTATATCTAATTCCAAACACAGTCTCTCTTGTTTAAACAATGATTGGCAGCTCGGCCGCATTGCTTGTACCAAACATTGATTTGCTAGATGCAGAGCCATTGTTCACATTGCAGTAAATATTTAAAATATATTAAATTAAACAATGCTTACAAATGACAGTTTTCATCTAGGCACTCTTTCATGTGTAAATCTCATACCCCTGACAATGGATGACATAAAAGACACTTCCTAATGACCTCTGTACAACCAACACTTGAACAATACTTTGCCTGATCTGAATACACCATTCAAAAACTTGTCAATGAGGTACAGCATTGTTCACATCTCTATTTTGTGAGGTGTCCAAAAGCATTTGGATACCAAAATAACATTGTGGTACCCCATAGACAGAATAGCTTAAAAAGGGTGCAACCAACAGCCCAAACCCCCATCCCATGTGTCTACATTTTCAAGGCCTCTGCTGATCACATTTTTAATTTCCTTACCTTCCTGTCTCTCGCTCCTCGTTTCTCACGCTCGCCTAATTACCGCGTAAGATGCGTAATCACGGCGTAAACCTTTTAAACACTCCGCGTATTTATGAAACCCCGCCCTCGTCACCTTTGCGAGGCCCCTAATCAATGAGTTTAGGAAATATGGCGTTAACTGTGTATGTTCTGGATGCGCTCGAAGATTCTCCGCGTAACGGACGTAAACACGTTGTTTGCATTCTCTACACTCCGCGTATGTATTAAACGCCGCCCTCTTCTCCGCCCATGGCGTAAGAATTCATCTTTTCCACGCCCATAATCTCTGTGGGAAAGGAAAGATGGCGATGTCACACGAGCGGGCACGATGCTCTCATGCCACAAGTGAAGGGACAGAGGCAGGGACGTCCCGATCAAGGAAAAGAAGATATAAAGCCACTAATATGCGGTTCCAGGAAATGGTGGAGTTAGTTTACATCATGCGAAAAAAGGACTATGATGGTGAATTAGGGCCATACAAGACCCCTAACCGCCGAAAGGCACATATTATGGACAAGGTGGCGAGGAGAATGCAGAGGATGTTTGGGATCACCAGGTCCAAGGAACAGCTGAGGAAACGCTGGTCAGACTTAAAATTGAGGGAGCCACATCAGATGAAGAAAATACTTAAAATTCTGCGTAAAAGTAAGTAAATATATATTGGGGTTGGGGGGGGGGGGGTGGTGATTGTCTGCAATAATGTGTTGCCATGTATATTTCACCATCTGCCTCCTTGGCCTGCTTGTAATTTTAAAGACATGTTGTTATTTATTTTTTAGAACATAAATAACTACATATTTACAAACAGTGTTCTTAGTAAACAACGTAACATCACATAGTTTATCAGAAAGGCTCGGTTATTCCAGGAACAACACACCTGGACATGGCTCACTGGCCAAAAACTTTGTTTGTAAACATTGTGTAAAAGCTAGTTCTAGAAATAATATGGTAATAAAGCAGATGTTTTCACATCTGCAATGCAGAGCACCTGTGTCTCCCCAAATCAAAAATGGGTTTTGGTAGGGTCTCCCAGAAATACAGTTTAGGGGGGACATCCATGTGTGTCACTTTGCTAAAAAGGGGCAGGATCAGAGCTTGCCATATAGAAGTAATTGCAAAATGTAGGTTTGGTGAAAGATAAAAGTAACTAAATGAAAGCATCTTCTAAGCAATGTGTGCGATTTATGCTCTCCAATATCTGTGTGCTGATGAGTCTACATTTTTTTTGGTTTATTTCAGGGGAAAGAAGTCGCCAGCATTTGGAGGAGGCAGAGAGGGCCAGACAAGGCCAAAATCTGCCATCTCAACATGTGGAGGAGGAGGAGGATGTGGAAGGAGAAGAGGATGTGGAAGGAGAGGAGGATGTGGAAGGAGAGGAGGATGTGGAAGGAGAGGAGGATGTGGAAGGAGAGGAGAATGTGGAAGGAGAAGAGGATGTGGAAGGAGAGGAGGATGTGGAAGGAGAGGAGGATGTGGAAGGAGAGGAGGAAGGAAGAAAGGAGGAAGGAAGAGAGGAGGAAGAAGTAATTTTGGACTTAGAAGTCATAGCAGATGAAGGGCAAGTGGCGGAAGAACAATTTGGCGAATTGAAAGAAGGTGGATTGATGGATGAAGGAGGAGTCCAAGATGATGGGGAAGTGGTGGAAGAAGGAGGAGTGATTGAAGATGATGGGGAGGTGGTGGAAGAAGGAGGAGTGATAGAAGATGTCGAAGAGGTGGAAAGGAGAAGCCCATCAGGTCAGTGTCACCCTAGCTTGATTCAAAAAAACATATGTAGATAGGCCTCATTGAAAAATAATATTGTAAATGCCATTTTTTTTTTTTGTTTTAGGGGAGGAGGATGGTGTGCCAATATTTTCACGTGCAAGTGCTGCTATAATTATTCAGCAGGTAATGGAGTGCAGCACTGAAATGCACAATATGCGTGAAAGGATGTTTCTCATGGAACAGAATGTAACAAATGTCCTTTTGGAATGCAGCACGGAAATGGACAATATGCGGCAAAGAATGATGGTCATCGAATCTAATTTTAAGAACATTATTGACATGATGGGCCGTGTCAAAGACTGAAACACCCCCCGCCCATCCCCCGCCCCCACAAACATTTTTACAGTTTGAATAATGAATACGCCAAAATTTGAAGATACACACACAGTGTGCCAACATGTGCTATCTGCCATCACAGAATATCTAATGTCTGTGCTTTGTGGGTCCAACCCCCTCCTCCATCCTCAAGTAGTTGAGAGGAAGGGTTTGCTCCCACAAAACACAGACATTGATCACCCATGATGTCAGATAGCACATGTGGCCATTTGTCTGTTGAACCAATGACATTTGGCGAGTTTGCACTGAATGTGTGTATCTTCCAATTTTGGCGTGTTCCAGTGTGAAAGCACACCATGACTGACTGCTGTTGTGAGTTTTTATATTTTTGGAATTGGATTTTGTTACTTTTTGACCATGTTGAACATTTTGGGATACTATAAAGTTTAGACCATAAAGAATAAACAACGCCAAAAATTTTTAAAAATATATATATAGAATTATAAATCTCTCTAATCACTGAATTTAGTGAAGTAGAGATTTGACTCCAAATTCTCACCTAAAAATTTTCTTTTAGAAAAACACACCAAAAACAAAAAAAATGGTTAAAAAATTATTGTTTTTTGTGCCTAAAAAATATGGCCAAAAAAAAATTTAAGGCGGTAAACACCCCACCAAATATAATCTATATATATATATATATGTAAACAATAAATCTAACTATATTTGAGTAAAAAAAAAGTGAACTTGTTAATAAATGTATAATCTGCATAATATTTTTGGTTGAATTACCTGAAAAAAAAAAAAAAGTTTAAAAAATTTTTGAAGACTCCTAAGTACAAAAGCAGGGAGTAATGAAAAAAATATAAAATTATTTTTGGGGTCATGAACAAGCAAAAATTAAAAAAACTTGACCTCAACATTTACAAATGGAGTTGCTTCTTATTTCTAGACTCAATACCCTGTTTGTAGATGAGTGAATACTGTGCAAAATGTGGTTAGTTACTAAAAGTGGAGAAATCAATTATGCATTACAATTGAAGAAGTTAGTTAGAGAACCAGGAAGACAGAAAAAGAGAAAAAGCATTAATGACAAACAACTGTATAAAGTCCAATGGTCTAATTATTTATTATTTTTTAGAATATTCCTTTCTTTGGGGGCCGAATTAGAAAGAAATATGATCTGGCATAGCAATGGCCCCCCGACCCATGAAGTACTCAACATATTTGTCGCGTACCTCACGAGCTGATTGGGGGGCCAAGCCAGCGCGACCAGTGTCCAGCCCGGGAAGGGGATCTGAGGGTAGTCTTGCCTCAGAACCGATGTCGGGTAGGTACGTCTGGGAGTGCCTGCGTAAAAAGTTGTGCAAAATGCAGCAGGCAAATACAACGGTGTCCAATTTATATTCCGCCAGATGTATCGATGTCCTGAACAGGCGGAACCGGTTGGTGAGTATCCCAAAGGCATTCTCGACTACCCTCCGAGCCCTGGCCAACCGAAAATTAAACACACTCCTCTCTGAGGTGAGGGTCCTCTGGGGAAAAGGCCGCATGAGGTGAGGACCAAGCCCGAAAGCCTCGTCCGCTAGGAACACAAACGGAAGTCCTTCCACATTATCTTCATCTGGTGGCAATGCCAGACCACCAGCTTGGAGACGATCATAGAAATCAGTCCGTGCGAACACTCCCCCATCAGACATCCGGCCGTTCTTCCCCACGTCCACATATAGAAACTCATACTGTGCCGACACCACCGCCATCAACACAATACTATGATAACCCTTGTAATTATAATAGTAGGACCCCGAGCGGGGTGGGGGCACAATGCGGACGTGTTTCCCATCTATTGCTCCACCGCAGTTTGGAAAATCACACCGCTGGGCAAATTGGGAAGCCACAGACTGCCATTCCTGTGGTGTGGAGGGTAGCTGTGGGGACAAACAAAATTAGAGATTTAGTACTTTGTAACAAATACATCCTACAAGCATCCTTGTGACAGTTCACAGTATTAAAATTGCATTAGAAAAATGTGCATGGAGAATTTGGGAAATGAAATATATAGGGCCACTTCATTAAGAGACTCCACAGCCCTCTGATGGGGACAATAAAAGTTTGAAGGGGGGGACACAAAAACCAAAAAGTCCTGTTTGAAAAAATGGCAAGGTGGGTTTGTCCCTAGGATAGCATGCTGGACAGGTTAATATTGGGTAAGGGACAAATATGCAGGTAGGCCAAGAATAAAACATGTAAAGCTGATATCAACATGCATAGGGAGAAAAGGTAACGTTAGTTAAACACACAGCATATCTGGGAAAATAAAAATAAAGTTAGTTGGCCACATTATTAGAGCCAGGAAACTTACCTTAATATACTCCTCATGCATAACTTTGATGATGGCAGCACACGTGTCCGGTATGATGACCCCAAGCGCCTGCGGAGAGATGCCTGTCGAGAACTTGAGGTCCTGCAGGCTCCTCCCAGTCGCCAGGTACCGCAACGTGGCAATAAGCCTCTGCTCGGCCGTGATGGCTTGGCGCATCACAGTGTCCTGCCTCGTGATATAGGGGGACAGAAGATCCAGCAGACGGTTGAATACGGGGTCCGTCATGCGGAGAAAATTCCTAAAGTCATTAGGATTATTCTCCTGGAGTTCCCTAAGCAGAGGCATATGTGAGAACTGGTCACGCTGGCGCAACCAATTCTTGGTCCAGAAACGCCTCCGCCCCCTGTTTCTGGCCAAAGTACTGGACAAATGAACATATCCAGCAGCCATCCCATAAACAGCACCAACTCGCGAAAATTGACGCTGCTGCTCCATCATGGCTTCAAACCGGCCGGCTGGTCAGTCAAGAACACACTGAAACAGAAAGCACTCGCAAATCCAGCACTACCTGCGACAAACGCGTGACAAACAGATACGAGCGCACAGGATGCAACTGCTAAAGCAGAAACAACCTGCTTGCCTATAGCCGAATGACAACTACGTTACCGCAAGCACACGCACTGAACCCGTGAATACACGCTGTCAAAGCCTGGAGACCGAGAAGCGCGAATCAGCTCTAACCAAACCTTCACTAACACGAGCAAACACGTAACTAGCAAAAGAGGAACAGAGGGCGGCGCCATTAACTTTGGTCTTCCCCTTTATAGTGACGTCGTACGTAGTTTACGTGCACGCGTTCCGGTACGACGGGAATTTGGTCCGCTGGTGTGTACACGCCAGCGGAACAAAACACAAATCAGCCTTGTACGCCGGAAACTGTCGGGCAGACAGTTTCCAGCGCACAGATCCGGTCGTGAGTACAAGGCCTCAGGGACATCGGCCCCGAGCAGAAGAGGCACATCCGCCTCATCAGTGCCCAGCAGTACTGCCTGCCAGTGCCCCCTGCCAGTGCCCACAGTGACCGCCAGTGCAAAACAGTGCCACCTATTAATGCCCACCAGTGGTGCCAATCAGTGCCACCTAGCAGTGCTGCCTATCAGTCTCACCTACCAGTGCTGATCAATGCCCATTATTGCCACCCATCAGTGCCCATCACTGCCACCTATCAGTGCCCATCACTGCCAGCTATCAGTGCCACCTATTAGTGCCAATTCTCAGTGCCCACCAGTGCCACCTATCAATGCCATTCAGTGCCACCCATCAGTGTCAACTCTCAGTGCCCACCAATGCCGCCTATCAGTGCCCACCAGTGCAGCCCAAAGGTGCCCATCAGTGAAGCCTATCGGTGCCCATCAGTGCAGCCCCATCAGCGAACATCAATGAAGAAGAAAAATTACCTGTTTGCAAAATATTATAACAATATATAAAACGGTGTTGTATTTTTTTTTTTTTATTCAGTCTTTTTTATTTATTTTTTAACAAAAAATAAAAACCGTAGAGGTAATCAAATACCCCCGAAAAAAAGCTCTAATTGTAGGGAAAAAAATGATAAAAAAAATGAATTGGTCTGGGCAGGAGGGGAGTTTAAGTGCCCAGTAAGCAAGTGGTTAAAGAGAGTTGACCAGCAGCTAGAAATAAAGCCTAAAAAAATAAAAAATAAAACGATTGCAGCCAGCATACGTAAGGACTGGTGAGCTGCATTTTAGGACATTTTTGTTTTGTTTGTTTTTTATTTTTTGCATTTATTATTTATTTGTTATGATTATTCATTTATTTATTATGATTATTCATTTATTTAATATGATTATTCATTTATTTATTATGTATTTACATGTTGTATTCCCGTTTAATAATGATCCAGCCTTGTGTTGGAATTGTGCAGTATGTGGCATGGGGCACAGATGACCTGTATAATACTGGGTCGGTGTATAGAGACTGGGAGCCATTCCCTCCTATGGCAGCAGTGGTGGGCCGTGTGATCGCACACACTCCGGAGTACAGGACTCCACCTCGCTTCATATGGAGTGAAAGCCCCGCCCCTCCCCTCCCAGCAGTGCTGTCTGTCCTCAGCCTCGCACACACTGCTCTCCGCTCCGCGCCGCACTCAGGATGATCCAGGGGTGAGCCTTCTCCTCTATTACTTTCTATGATCACTTTTTTATTGCTTCCACCTGATACACGGGAAGACCTGTGCTGGGAGACGCCGATCTTTTCTATACACTGCCAGGTGCCCGATCTGTATACTCGCTGACTACAACCTCTATTCATAGTACTACTTTGGAGATCGTAGTCACAGAGATGAAAGGGAATCATGATGAAGGAAATCTGGGAGCTGTAGTGATTTTGCTGGGACATTACTGACCTCCCAATCTATCATAAAACATGGAGATCTTAGGACTCTGACAGCTTAATCAGAAATCCCAGTTGGAGCTCCCCAGTCCTATCACAGTTGGGTCTCCCCAGTCTTGCCCCAGTTGGGGCTCCCCAGTCTTGCCCCAGTTGGGGCTCCCCAGTCTTACCCCAGTTGGGGCTCCCCAGTCTTACCCCAGTTGGGGCTCCCCAGTCTTACCCCAGTTGGGGCTCCCCAGTCCTATCCCAGTTGGGGCTCCCCAGTCCTATCCCAGTTGGGGCTCCCCAGTCTTACCCCAGTTGGGGCTCCCCAGTCTTACCCCAGTTGGGGCTCCCCAGTCTTAGCCCAGTTGGGGCTCCCCAGTCTTAGCCCAGTTGGGGCTCCCCAGTCTTAGCCCAGTTGGGGCTCCCCAGTCTTAGCCCAGTTGGGGCTCCCCAGTCTTAGCCCAGTTGGGGCTCCCCAGTCTTAGCCCAGTTGGGGCTCCCCAGTCTTAGCCCAGTTGGGGCTCCCCAGTCTTAGCCCAGTTGGGGCTCCCCAGTCTTAGCCCAGTTGGGGCTCCCCAGTCTTAGCCCAGTTGGGGCTCCCCAGTCTTAGCCCAGTTGGGGCTCCCCAGTCTTAGCCCAGTTGGGGCTCCCCAGTCTTAGCCCAGTTGGGGCTCCCCAGTCTTAGCCCAGTTGGGGCTCCCCAGTCTTAGCCCAGTTGGGGCTCCCCAGTCTTAGCCCAGTTGGGGCTCCCCAGTCTTAGCCCAGTTGGGGCTCCCCAGTCTTAGCCCAGTTGGGGCTCCCCAGTCTTAGCCCAGTTGGGGCTCCCCAGTCTTAGCCCAGTTGGGGCTCCCCAGTCTTAGCCCAGTTGGGGCTCCCCAGTCTTAGCCCAGTTGGGGCTCCCCAGTCTTAGCCCAGTTGGGGCTCCCCAGTCTTAGCCCAGTTGGGGCTCCCCAGTCTTAGCCCAGTTGGGGCTCCCCAGTCTTAGCCCAGTTGGGGCTCCCCAGTCTTACCCCAGTTGGGGCTCCCCAGTCTTACCCCAGTTGGGGCTCCCCAGTCCTATCACAGGGAATCTGTATAGGGCAAGCGGTAGATTTAAAGCGGTATTAAACCCAAACGCAAACATTGATTTTATTGAAGCTTGCCAATTCATAGGCTGGCCATACATTATACAATTTTCCTTTAGATTTACCAAAAACCATATAACATGGTCAAACCTAAACACTTTCCATTTGTATGCAATCAGGCAGGCCCTTGCACTACATAGTTGAAATTGAATATGAAAATTGTGTAATGTATGGGCAGCCTTAGATGTGATGGTTGCATTAGTTTTCTTTTTAGTGCCCTTTCACACTGGTTTTCCGATCAGGTCTGCCTGTCAGTGTTTCAGGTGAACCTGAGCGGACGCCCCACTCACCTCTATGGAGTGGGGGATGTGACATGTCCACTGATATCCGATACGATCCTGTTCGTGAAATCCGGACGGTTGGAGACCTTATTTTCCATCTGGAGGATGGGATCGGATTAAAATGGACAGGTGGTTCATTTTTTGATCTGATTACCCTGTAGAGGAGAGCGGGGCTCTGACAGGTCCATCCCTGCACAGAGAGTGGAGACGGACCTGTCATCCACCTGCTCAGTGGGGATCAGCGGATAGTTCCCCGCTGAACAAAGCGGAGTGCGTCGGGCGGGCCACACGTGTGAAAGTGCCCTTTGGCATTTTTTTATTCATTTTTACCTGGTGATCCTGGCAGTAAATCTGCTGTTATTTTTCAACAGTACAAGATCTCCTGCACATGTATTGGTTGAAAGTGTCGTGACAAGCCATGTAAGCCAGGGGTGCTTCCAATGATCAGCTTTTATTTCTGTAAAACCTGTTTGCTGTAAATATTTATAAAATGTGAGCTGGCGTTAGGCTTCAATTTATAAGTGTATTTAAATCTGCTGATACATCTAACACTCCCCCCACCCCCCCAGACTGACAATGCTGCTGTCCAGAGGTGCCCCCTGTGCTCCTTCATCCAGAGTGGGAGCAGTCTAAGCGGCAGTTCATATCTACGTGGGTTTGACAGCCTAAATCCGTATGTTGCGACTTGTTTGCGACTTCATTAACAGATGTCAATGAAAGTCACGATGAACATACCCCAAAGTAGTGCAGGAACCTTTTTCTAAATTCGTTATGACTTTAGTTGCACCAATTAGAACGATTCCATTCCTACTAGTGTATGGCTAGCTTTACAAGATAGGGGAGTTCGGTGCGAAGCCTTTGACCAGGATTATCCGCACGTGGCCGCTTTTTTAAAAAAGTGCACGCACCTTTTTTGTGCCTTTCACGCGGCACAGCAGCCCATTCAAATGAATGGGCTGACGTGTCCGAGCAACTGCGAAATGCACAGCTGGCACTAGTGTAATCCTAGCTTTACAGATACTTTTAGTTCATTTAGGCTGGGTTCACGCTGCTGCGACGGCAAAGTCATACAACTTTGCCCTGCGACTGCCTTTCCGACTTGCTCCAAATTAGATGCTATTTTGGAGCCTGTACAAGGGCTGAAATTGCACCCAAGTCGGACCAAAGTAGTGCAGGCACCTTTCCTAAAGTCGGAGCAGCTTGTGTAATATCAGTTAAGACAGCTCTCATAGGGAAACATTGAATTTGACATGTCATGTGACTTGGGGTCTCCCATGTCGTAGCAGTGTAAAGATTATAGCGTGTTGGGAACACTAGTGAGAAATGCGCTTCTCTTTAGACAATGAGTGTCATTAAGGCAACATTCATACCAGCGATCAAGGCTAGTCCGAATTGTAGAAACAGGAATCCTCCGATTTATTCTGCTGATCTCAGAGGCTAGTGGCCACATTTACCATAATTTCCGCTGCATGGTCTTCTTGGTTTTTTTTTGGACGAATACTGTACTGATTAAAACGAAAATCGTACATTCTGGTATCGTACGAGAAAAATTTTCGTGTTTGTCCCTTTTTATGTGGCTAATTTCACATTAACTGTTGAGATTGGCTTAGTGTAATTTTTTCATCCGACTTTCTCATTGTGTGCACTAGGCATTAGAATAATGTATCCACTTCTGAAGACCGCACTTCCAAAAACATTTTAAAACATTTTAATAAGATAAGTCTAGAGATGGGCAACAAAAATGGTGAAGGGTTTATTTGAGAGGTAGGCAACCTTACGAAGTGGAGATCTACCTGAACAACACTAGAGAAGTCAAAGATCACTGGGCACAGCGTTGCCTCCTCACACCTAATTTAAACCTCTAATTTCCGTACTACTGTGTTGCAGTTGCATGCATTGCATTGCAATCATGGGTTTAAATTGGGTGGTGAGAAGGCAACATATCGCCTCCTCACTACCTGTCAAACACACTCTGATCCAGGGGCGGACTGACAACTCATGGGGCCCCCGGGCTTACAGATGGCCACAACGCCAGGAGGCAATGCAGAGGCAGGGCAGCTAAAATCTCTGGATTCTCACATCAAAAGCATGTCGGTATCAGACCTATCAGGGACAGATGTAAAAAAACAGATTTTTACATACTGTCCCTGGTTTTACTGAGCCTGGCAACCTTGATGGGGCTTTGGGGCAGTGCCCCGAATGGTCAGTCCGCCCCTGCTGCACTTGTAAATGAGCCCTCAGTTGCATTGGGCGTCAGCAGCTTTTGATATCCTTCACACAAAGTTGGGGGGGTGTTTTTGGTAAAACCCGAGGGTTGATTCACAAATTTACTGCCCCCAATCCCTACCCACTGAGGCAGCCCAGTGTGTTGCTTCACACTGAAGAATTATTCTTTCCTACTGCGGGCACAATTCTGGAGACCGCTACCTAAGATAAGAGGTAGAGTGCATTTGGTATCACTCCGCATGGGACAGGAGACTGCACTACAGAGGAGGTGTCGGCTTATGTGGCTCTTGTTCCTGACTACAGCTCCAACTTTACAAGTAGCCCCTCTGTATAGCACTCTGTTTGATGCTCTGGAATGACGGGTCAGCAAGCTCAGACCGCGATCTACTGGTTTCTGACCCCCAGTTTAGTATATCCACATTTGCGGCTGCCAGGGGCAGATATTTTGTTACGTTCATAGGCAGTTGAAGCCATCTCTGGACACTGCTGCACTCTGCATTTATGTAGGGCAGGGTTATGCAATTAGCGGACCTCCAGCTGTTACAAAACTACAAGTCCCATCATGCTTCTGCCTCTGGTGTTATGCTTGTGGCTGGCAGAGTCTTGCTATGCCTCATGGGAATTGTAGTTCTGCAGCAGCTGGAGGTCCACTAATTGCAAATCCCTGATGTAGGGTTTCTGACCACAGCGAATCGATCACAGTCTCCATCCAGGGTCGGTCAGCAGCTAGATTTGCAAGTAACCTCTTGGATGAGCGGTTACATGCGGACAGCAGCAGTGCTGTACATTGTACAGAACACAAATCTGACCGCAGCTGCTGTGTGTGTGCATGCATCGTGTAGCTTCACCAGTAAGAAACTGCTTATGCTTCAACATGGGATTGTTCAAGTAACGTGTGTGTGTTAAAATTGCTTTCTAAGAACCTGTAATCTAATCATGAGGAAGACACAGAAACCCTTAAAGTGTAGTCTAAGGCCCCGTTTACATATAGCGATTTGGAGTCGCAGGTGGAATCGGCACAATTCTGCCCATGATTCCAAATCACATTGCAATGGTGGAAAAACGCAGCACGCGTGTTTGTGTGCTATTTATTTTTAGTGATTTATCCTTGTGACAAACCGCATCACACGAAGCTTGTCGCCCAAAAGAAGCGCCGGCTTTTTTATGGGTGGCAATCAAAAGACAGTCGCACCAAAACCGCACTGCCCTGAAAAATGAATGGCACACATACGCATGCAGTGGTTTTGCCAGCATTGGAATCGCAGAGATCCCAAATCGCTAGATGTGAATGGGGCCTAACGGATAGAAAAAATCCATCCTGTTCCCTAAAGGGTCATTTGGATAACTTCCTGGGCAGTATTCTTCTTTTTTTTTTTTCTTATTTATTATTATTATTATTATACAGGATTTATATAGCGCCAACAGTTTGCGCAGCGCTTTACATCTTATGTACTGTACCTCGGATTTTGCTCATTTGTGAAAGGTTTTTCAATCTACTCCTTGGAAATCAGTTTGACCCCCACTAACCAGTAGATAATAGAAATGATCCATCTATGGGCTGCCTTATGCCCCATACACACGATCCGAAAATGAGGACGACAGATCGTCCATTTTTTTTTTTTTTTTGCATGCTAGTCGTATATTGAACATGAAGAGCTTACTAAAGCTACGCAAGTTCTCGTGGGACAGAATAAAAATTGGAAGTGATGTCACGTGTTGTAGTGTTTTTGTATTGTAACTGCTTACTGTACTGATTAACCACTTCAGCCCCGGAAAAATTTACCACCTTCCTTACCAGAGTACTTTTTGCAAAACGGCACTGTCGCTTTAACTGACAAATCGCGCTATAAACAAAAATAGAGCGACAATTTTGGAAAAAAATGCAATATTTTTTACTATAATATTATTATTATTATTATTATTATTATTATTATTATTGTGACCATGACATTGCGATAGACATATCGGACACTTTTTTTGTATACAGCGATTAGTACTATAAAACAACACTGATTACTGTATAAATGTGACTGGCAGGGAAGGGGTTAACACTAGGGGGCGCTGAAGGGGTTACATATGTTCCCTAATGTGTGATTCTAACTTTAGGGGTCTCACAAGTGGAAGAGACCGATGTGTGTTCCCCTGTACGCAGATTTTTAGTAGCCCAGCCTTTTTTTTTTAAGCCACTAGCGAATAATTTCTAGGTGTATGATGATTCCATACAACCCGCACAGGTAGCATCTTGTAGCAGTTCTTCGTACATGTACATACAGATGTACTATGTGGGGATATTGATTACTTAATCTATAGTGAGTCGTTTGTTTATTGATTCTTTGCTGCACCTAGCTACGTCAGTATCAGGATTAGGCTACTTTTACCTTTAGTTTATTTAAAGCAGAGTTCCAACCATTTCTTCATGTACCTTGCAACACAATGCCCACTCACAGGACAGTCTGTAATGGCAAGTATTTTTTTTTTTTTCGAAATACCTTATTTTTTTATATGAAGTCAGCACTTCCGGTCCCGGCTGCCTAGGCGATTTCATCATTTAGGCAATTCACTAGGACTCCTGGGATATCTGCATCATCTATCCCATGAGTCTTCGGACCGCACTTGCCTTCCTTCTAGGTTCAGTGTTGAATGACAGGTTGCCATAACAATGGGACGGGAACTTCCGCCGACGTCGCCATTATTGTGACCTGTAAAAAAAAACGCAGTGCGCCACAGGAGGTGCATGCTGGGTTGCCAGCTGCATCGAATCCCGGAAGCTAGCAGGAGTGGGCTTCAGATGCCCACACTAGTAATGACTGCTGCCTGTCTGCCAGGATCCTGTGATAAATGTAAGGCTCCCTCCGTTCACATCTTGTCATTCCGAATTGCGGATGGAATCGTTGCAATTCTGGCCGCGATTCTAAATAGTGGAAAATCGCGGGACGCCTGTCGCCCACAACAAGTTGAAGATTCTGTTTGCGTGATTTTACTGCGATTGTCGCCCAACCGCGGCAAAATCACACCGCGATCGGGGTGCAATTAGAACTGACGAGGATCGCATGGGCGTTTCTTATGGAACACGTTCTGTAGTGAAAATCTGCAAAAAGCACTAAAAATGCCATAGGTGTGAATCCAGCCTTACTTATGCAGTTTTCATTCCTTCAGCCACAGGTTAAAGGAAATAAAATTGCCGGATTCCCCCATCAACATAATCGGCATGAATGGGAGAATCCCTCCAGCTGCGCTATTGTATTCTGACAGTGGGAGGTTTCCCCCCACCGTCCATATGTACGGATTACTGCTGCCAGCTATACTCTGCCATGATCGTTCAAAAAAAACCATTCTAAAACCTGTCTACGGCCGGCTTTAGATTCTTATACAAGCGTTTGCATGAAAAATCTTGTCAGTACATTTGGTAATGCCATTAGAGATTTGCGGACTGTTGTTTGAAAGGACAACATTTTGTTTGCTTTTAACATTCAATCTGCGGATGCATGGAAATTCCTGAATGAAAACCACATTCACTGTCAGAACTTTGTTCATTCTGGAAAAAATTTCCATCCTGCTCGTTTTTTTTTTTTTTTCCATCACTACAGTCAAGCAGTCATCAATTTGACCCCATTAACTATACATTGTATTTTATTTTTTTCTTTAAAAAAAAAAAAAAATCAAATGAACTTTCCAAAAATGTAAAATATTTGAGTGAAATTCTACTGGTGTATAGGCCAGTTTTAGCTAGAGTAGTTTGGGCCTAAGGCCTCATACACACAATCCAGTTTTAGCTAGAGTAGTTTGGGCCTAAGGCCTCATACACACAATCCAGTTTTAGCTAGAGTAGTTTGGGCCTAAGGCCTCATACACACAATCCAGTTTTAGCTAGAGTAGTTTGGGCCTAAGGCCTCATACACACAATCCGGTTTTACGCAGACAAAGTGTCTGACTTTTGTTCGAAGGCCATACCCAAGACAAGAACTTGTCTTGCGTACAAGCGGCACACAATTGTCGGCACACAAACGTAGTGACGTACTATTTGTACATTTATTATTTACTTACTGTTTTTCTGAATTGCATACGAAACATGTCATGCAATAGAGATTTCCCCACACTGTCTCATCTTTCTGTATATTTATGTAATGGTTTCCAGTGTGAGCAAAGCGGGGTATACAGGCATTGAAATTTGTCCCCCCCCCCCCCCAGTCAAGGGGAGACGGTCTAGAGACTGCTTCCGTCTAATGGTTCTGCTGGGAAAACCAGCGTTCAATGAGCCACCAAAATGAGGAAGGGAGAGTCCCCGCCATCAGAATACAATAGCGCGGTGGGGAAGAGTCCAGCATCCATTTGTGTGGATGGATGCATCTTTGAGTTTTTTTGTTTTTTTTTTGGTCAACCCACTGGTGAGAAAAAAGTGTGTGTGCCCTGCTTTAGGTACATTGGTCAGTATTATGGAATGTCTGTGTGCTCTGATGACCTGAGACATCACCTTAGTCACTGGTCAGGTTTTCAGGTCTAATCTTTTGTGTAAATCCTGTAACCAGGATACAATTGTATTTGTACAGCTTTTGAAGCCACTGAGTCACCCGTAATCACTCCTTCCACATGTAAATATGGAGTTTGATCCCTCACTTGACAATTAAGGAAAGCCGAGTGTGATCTCATTGCTTGATCCAGCACATGATCTGTGAAGGAAAGTTGCATAAATCGCCTATGAGAAATGCCACCTAGGTTGATTTCACAACATTAAAGCAACCTATACTTAGAATAAATGGAAACTGACACTACTGACCTTTCCTTTGGTGACCAGGCATGTACTTACATGGCAGCTATGAAATTCTGACTTTCTAATCTTTGTTTTGAGGTCCGGTTCTGTATGTCCTTGCAGAGATCGGTGTGTTTTTTTTTTTTTTGTGCAAAAAAAAAACGTCGATCTCCACACAAGTGTGAACAAGCCCTTGGGGGCATTAATTAAAAGTATTACTGATGGAGACAGCCTGGCAGTTGACATTCTTCGGAGGTTGCTATTGGCGTCACACCCATATGTTGTCGTAAGGTATACTGCCTTTTATCAAAAAGCATGCATCATATGTCACTCCAAAACATACATACAGTAATTGACCAAACCATCTCTGTAAACCTTGTGTTTTGTGCACTGTGTTTTGTGTCTTCCTTTAGGCCCCTTTCACACTGAGGAGTTTTTCAGGCGGTTTAGTGCTAAAAATAGGCGCCTAAATACATCTGAAAAATTCCTTCACAGCATTCTCAATGTAAAAAGCCTGAGGGCTTTCACACTGAGGCGATGCGGTGGCGGGACCGCTCCAAAAGTCCTGCCAGCAGCATCTTTGGAGTGGTGAGAGGAGCGGTGTGTTTACCGCTTCTTCCCATTGAAAGTAATGGGAAACCGTGGTAATACAGAGGCAGAGGAGCATTGTGGGCGGTATTAACCCTTTTTCTCAAGTTGTCTTCCAGGACAGCCTCTTGAGACCTTGGGCTCCTCCCTCTGGGCCAGGAAACACACAACCATTTCGTTAAAGCTGGTCCTCCAGGCCTCCCTCCTCAGTTATTGTGTTTCCTGCCAGAAGGGAAGGAGCACACCTAAGGGACTAGGGAGCTCTCGAGACTCAGGACTGTCCTGAGTGAGCCTCTGGCTGGACTTTTTCTTGGCCTGGGCACCCTTCTGTCCGGAGGGGAAGAGGTGGTAGCCAGTCCTACAGCTGTCGACTGCTGAGAGAACCAGGACTCCTGTTGGCCACAATTCCCCAGCCCGGTACCTGTTTTTTTTCCTCCCGTTCGCGGGGCTGAGTGACGCTCTGACAGGTCCATCTGCGGTGCAGCGTGGGGCAGAGTACCTCAGGGCAGGTTACAGCGGTGGTTGGCGGCGAGAGGCCACGCCGTTCCGGCTTCCGGAACGGCGTCGAGGGGCGGGGACTTTGCGTTCCAGCAGGCGGAAGTGATGCTCTGACAGGAACAGCGTCATCAAGTTTTAGGGTTGATGTCGGCCTGTTTCCCGGCAGTACCATGGGCCAGGCTACATCAACGCCCTCTGCAAAATCTGATGCTGAGACATTGGGATGGCCAAAGAGAAAGTTTGGACCTTCCCATGCAGATTCCGGCAAGCATCAAAAGAACGTTATGGTGGTGGCGGTCCCTCCAAAACCTGGAAAAGGGTCTGTCGTGGGATTCTCCTTCGGCCCTATTAGTAACTACTGATGCAAGCATACTAGGGTGGGGAGCCCACCTGGATGGGAATTGGGCCCAAGGGCTTTGGTTACCAGTGGAAGCTCAGAGATCCTCGAATCAGAGGGAGCTCTTGGCAGTCCTAAGAGCCATAGAAGCCTTCCAATCTCAGGTGGTTGGACAACACCTTCAGGTGAGGACGGACAATGCGACAACCGTCGCGTACATAAACAAACAGGGGGGCACAAGGAGCCCTGCCCTGCAAACCACAGCAGGCCAGATCTTGAGCTGGGCCGAGGTGAACCTGGCTTCTTTATCAGCGGTCCACCTGAAGGGTTCACAGAATACCCTAGCCGACTTTCTCAGTCGGCCGCCCATAAACCAGGACGAATGGTCCCTCACGAGGAAGTGTTCAGAGACATAGTGTCTCACTGTGGGCAGCCAGAAGTGGACCTCTTTTTGCTTCAGAAGGGAACAAGAAGGCACCCAAATTCTTTTCTATCCACCCGCGGGTCCAAGCCACGGGAATAGATGCCTTCGCCAACCAGTGGCGTTGCAGTCTGGCCTATGCCTTTCCTCCGGTGAGGCTGATTGCCAAGGTCCTTCAGAGATTCCTCAGGGAATCCATGGACCTGGTCATAATTACACCATTCTGGCCCAAAAGGCCGTGGTTCGCAAGTCTGAAGAAGCTGGCCATCAGTCCGCCCTGGACCTAATCTCCCTAGGCCCGATCTTCCACCCACAGGTAGAAAGCCTGAAGTTGACGGCATAATATCTGAGGAACAATTGCTGAAGGCTCACGGGTTCTCAGATAAGGTGATCAGAACTCTTTTAGAATGCCGTAAACCCATAACTAGGGCGATCTATACCAAAGTTTGGAAAAAATTCAGTTCCTGGCTAGCAGAGCAAGGGGTGGATTGTCTGGGCATTCCAGTTGTGCTGGATTTTCTACAGACAGGGGTTGACATGGGATTGTCTATCAGTACCCTTAAGGTGCAAACAGCAGCCTTGAGTATTTTTCTTGAGACCTCACTCCAGCAGAATCGGTTCGTGAAAAATGTCTTCAAAGCCCTGGCAAGGTCCAAACCTGTGAAGGTGAGAGCCTGCACCACCTAGGACCTATCTCTGGTGCTTAGAGCCCTTACCAAGAAGCCTTTTGAGCCCCTGGAGAAATCTTCGCTGAGACACATAGTCCTAAAGACTGTTTTCCTAGTAGCAATCACATCAGCCAGGAGGGTCAGCTATCTACAGGCACTGTCGGTTCCAGAGCCTTTTTTGGTGATTCTGGACGACCGAATCATCCTTAAAACGGACCCTAGTTTTTTGCCCAAGGTGGCCTCTGTTTCACAGAACCCAGGACATTGTCCTGCCAACTTTTTGTTCCTCCTCAGAAGGAGATGAAGAGGAATTATTTAGTTTTAGATGTCAAAAGAAATCTTTTGTTCTATTTAGAAACTACTAAAGAGTTTAGGCATTCAGACGCTCTTTTTGTTAATTTTTCGGGTGCCTGTAAGGGTTACGGAGCATCCAAGTCATCCATCGCTAGGTGGCTTAAGATGGCGATAGTTGAAGCTTATCAGTCAGGGGGTAAAGAACCGCCTTTGGTCAAAGCACATTCAACCCGGGCAGTCTCGGTATCCTGGGCGGAGAGAGCCGGAGCCTCCCCGGAAGAGATATGCAAAGCAGCAGCATGGTCTTCTTTTTCTACATTTGCAAGACACTACCGTTTAGACCTACTGTCGGACAAAGAACAAGCCTTTGGATGGAAGGTCCTCCAGACAGTAGTCACACCCTAAACAAGTAAGTTCTTGCTTATCATCTCAAGAGGCTGTCCTGGAAGACGACTTGAGAAAAACTGGAGTTAGGCTTACCGGTAACTCTGTTTCTAGGAGTCTTCCAGGACAGCCGGAGTTTTTCCCACCCGGTGTCGATATGAAACTTGTATTGTAATGATGATCTAACGCTGTGTTAGTATATTATGTCTTTCAGGTCCTTCTGTTAGTTCTCGGGTAAACTGAGGAGGGAGGCCTGGAGGACCAGCTTTAAAGAAATGGGTGTTTCCTGGCCCAGAGGGAGGAGCCCAAGGTCTCAAGAGGCTGTCCTGGAAGACTCCTAGAAACAGAGTTACCGGTAAGCCTAACTCCAGTTTTTCGGCCGTTAGCGGGGGTTAATACCGCACTGCTAGCGGCCGAATACCGCCGCAATTCCGCGGCAATTCAGACGGTATAGCTATACCGCCACCGCACATCCCGCCCCAGTGTGAAAGGGGCCTTAACCACTCCAATATAGGGCATTTTCACCCCCTTCCTGTCCAGAAATCCGGTGGCCCTACTTTTCATAATCCACCTCTTTACTACTTCTGGAGCATTGTAGGTCTTCCGCACTTCCTTGTGTGTCAAATACCGGCATCCCTCTGCTGCACACTGTGTTTTCTTCTGCAGGTGAATCAGGTATTGGCCTGGAAGTGTAGGATTTCTGCATCGGCCCAGGAAGCAGCAAAGCGATGGAGTTAAAGACAGCCAACTAAGGGAGGGCCATACATTATGCCATTTTTTTTCCCCTTCAACCCCACGTTGAAGAAAATAAATTTGCTTGATTTCCAGATCGACACAGTGTTGATGGGGGGAATCCCACCCGCAGTGCTACTGTGTTCTACAGGCGGGGAACCTTTCCCACTGGCAGAATTCCATGATCATTGCTGATTGACGTTTTCAGCATGTTTTAAAGCTTTCGGCAAACTTTGTGCAGCTTGAGGATTAGGGGCAAGCCGTGGCTCTGTGTAAAAAAAAAAAAAAAAAAAAATAGACACACAGAGTAGCACCTCAGGAGTGAGCCTGCTTGAGTGATGATTCAATCCACAACCATTTATTCATAAATCCTTCTTCAGTTTATAGTCCATATAAAAAGATTATAGTAATGTGATGTGTAACCATAAAATGTCCATCCACAAATGGCAACCTCCACAAGGGGATCAGAAGCGAAATCCAGCAGGAGCTCCAGAGTATAAAATAGAAGAGAGGTGCCTCATACACACGATCGGACTTCCATCTGACTTTTCCTTGGATTCTGCTCCGAATGGGCGTTGGCCGTGAACTTGTTTTGCATGCACACGGCAGGACATTTTTAGGCAACTCTCACCAAATTACATGGTTTTTAAGCTCTTTACCGCCACCCTTTGGGCAACTTCTGCTATTGTCTGATCTTTAGCATTGGTTCTGAGCATACGTGTTTGGACTTTGGTCCAATGGACTTGTGTACACAGCGAACATTCAGAGCATTCACAGCGAACATTTGTCCGATGAAAAAGCAAAAACAATTGTCCGATGGAGCATACACACGGTTGGTTTGTCCGATCAAACAAGTCCGTCAGACCGTTGTTGTCAAAAAAAAGTCTGATCGTGTGTATGGGCCTTAAGTGTAGCAATATGGTTACATTTAATAAAGGTACAACATTTAATCATCAACCATGTGAGTTGCTAAAACGGGCACATCCAAGTATGCAGGCATCCGGGGTAAAGCTGTCCACGTCATAGCCCATCCTCCCCACTGCCGACTCTCGCCACTGTCGGTCTGCAATCATGACCGGGAAGACTATCCTGCAGTAGAGCAATCTGAATGCAAGGCTTGAAGCGCAGTGTGGAAGGGGCGACGTTGATGGCGGTGCGAAGGGATCATTTATGTGGACCGCTTTATCTCGGAAGCCTGCATACTTGTGTTTGTTTTAATCAACCATGTGAAGTTGCTAAATGTTGTACCTTCATTAAGTGTAACCATATTGCTACACTTGGAGGCGCCTCTCTTCTCTTTTATACTCAGTTGGGACATGACGCTACTTGTATATCAAGTCAAAATGTATTTTAAAAAGTCGCTCTCAAACCAAAATAGACTCAAACCAAGGTTTTATTGTACTTTATTTATTTTTCATAGACTTTAATTTCAAGCGCAATTTAGTAAAACTGGTAACGCCTTGCTTATAAACTCTATAAGGACTTGGTATTTGACATTTGGGCATTGTTTGACAAGCAAAATTGTCCTGTTCTCATAAACGTTACGCTGGCTTCCTGCCCCGCGTCCTGTTCTGGACTTCGTGATATTGAATTATTTATTAACTACATGCCGACCAGCCGCAGCAGTTCTACGGCGGCAGGTCGGCTCCCCTGCGCGAGAGCACGTAGTATAACATCGGCTCTCGAAGTGGCCACTAGGGGCGCACGCACCCCCCGCTCGCTCCTGACTCCCGCGCTGGGCACTCGCGATCGCTCGTTAGAGCGGGGACCGGGAGCTGTGTGTGTGTGTAAACACACAGCTCCGGTCCTGTCAGGGGAGAAATGCCTGAACAGCGATCAGTCATTTTCCTCTAGTGAGTCCACCCCCTCTACAGTTAGAACACACCCAGGGAACATACTTGACCCCTTCCCCGCCCCCTAGTGTTAACCCCTTCCCTGCCAGTGGCATTTTTATAGTACTCAATGCATTTTTATAGCACTGATCGCTATAAAAATGCCAATGGTCCCAAAAATGTGTCAAAAGTGTCCGTCCTTTATCGCCATTGATTTTTGTTTTAACACTAGAACCTTTTTTTAAGGACAATAAGGCTAAGCATAGATATCAGAGGTATAAAAACAAAGGGGGGGGAGCAGAAGCTCGCGGCATTTGCCGATTTAATGTTTTTTGTGACGGAACCGGTGCTATCTCTGCCCCCACTGCTATCGGGGATAGATAAGTATGGAAAAATCTCAAACTTTAGAGTAAACTATGACAAATCTGAGGCAATGGGGGTAGAGATGAACAATACACAACAACAACAATTAGCTAACTGCTTCTCATTTAGATGGACGAATTCACATATAGGTTATTTGGGGACTAAAATTCCGAAGAAACTAAGCAGAATATTAGAGTTAAACTTAGCCCCGTTGGTGAGACAATTGAAAAAAGACTTACAGAAATGGGACAAGAAGGTGTTCACCTGGTTCGGGAGGATTAACATTTTAAAGATGAATGCAATGCCGAGGTTATTGTATTTACTACAGACACTCCCAACAAGAATACCTCAGGGATTCCTTAAAGGAATTAGAGCGAAGTTTGCGGGATTCATATGGGCAGGGAAACCGGCCAGAGTGAGAAGAGATATCTTAACACTACCAAAGGAAAAGGGGGGAGTAGGATTTCCAGACCCACTAGCCTATTATGAGGCAGTCCATCTGTCGAGAGTACTTGACTGGTGCGTTGCGCCAAAGATCAAACCTTGGATCCTCTTAGAACAAGCAATGACGGAGATCCCACTGGAGGGGCTAATATGGCTCTCTAAATCGGTCATACCACAGACAGTTAAGAGACACCCAACGATAGGGACGACAATTAGCATTGTTAAAAAAATATTTAAAAACCTAGAGGACGAAACGGAAGTGAACCCGATGACACCAATTCTGGGGAACCCAGTGTTTACCCCTGGCCTGAGTGACTCAGGTTTTGGGAATTTAAAAAATAGAGGTCAAACTAGACTGATACACTTTCAGAGAGAGAATCGGGTAATGTCTAATGAAGAAATAGAAAGGGAACTGGCCGAACATTTAGACCCATATAGGAGAAGACAGTTAGGGGGATTTCTCCGAACTATCAGAGGACAAATCAGGGTGAGAGAAATACTGATGGAATTCGAGAAAATGTGTCTTAAGAGAGAACCAGTGAGACATTCACTCTCCCTGTTTTATTCTTTGGTAAATGAAATAAAAGCGCCACGTGAAATAGGCTTTATTCAGAGATGGGAAAGAGACCTAGAGGTAACATTCACGGAAACTCAGAAGAAAAAAATCTTTCAATTTAATCATAAAGCATCAATAGCATCTAAATTCCAAGAAGGAGGATACAAGATCCTGAGCAGGTGGTATAGGACACCGGAGGTCTTAAATCAGATCTTTCCTCAAGTGTCAAATATTTGCTGGCGATGTCAGAAAGAAGAGGGAACTCTGCTACATATTTTTTGGAACTGTGAAGGAGTCAAAGACTTCTGGAAAATGGTATCTGAAGTGATAGAAGAAATAACTGAGATATCATTAGGGGATGAACCAGCGACTTATCTGTTATTAGACTTACCCATGTCAATAGAAAAATTTAAAAGATCCCTAGTGAGACATTTAGTGGTCACAGCCAGATCGTGTATCCCGGTTCTTTGGAAGAGCACATGTTCTCCAAGCAAATCACAATGGATAGCCAAAATTACTGAAATGCAAAGCATGGAGAACCTCACGGCATCTTTGAGGGAGGGGGAGGAGAGGGTGGAAGAAATATGGGCACCTTATGTCAGATATAGAGCGCGGGGGGAGGGTTAGAGGGGAGGAAGGGAGTCCACTAGGAGGAGGAGTGTGAGCTCCAGGCCCCTTTTTTTTTTTTTTTTTTTTTTTGCCGGGTAATAGACTCGGAGGTAGGGGGGGGGGGGGAGAAGAGGGGGTACTAGTGCCTTAAACTGGGGAAGATCACATCAAAGATGAAAGATATGATAAAGTGAAGAGGGACCAAAGAAATAAAAGCATTCGGGTAGACGAGGTGCAGAGGGAGGGCGGCAGATAAAAATAGAGGAAACCTAAATAAGGAAAAGGACAAACATAAGAATGTAGAGATTGAAGCTGTTTGTACTGTCTGATGTGATACGAACCTGGGTTTGAGGCAATGTGACATGTTGAAAAATGAAAAATAAAGAATTTGTAAAAAAAAAAGTGTCCGCCATAAGGTCGCAGTACCGAAAAAACATCGCTGATCGCCCCATTACTAGTAAAAAAAAAAAAATATTAATAAAAATGCAATAAAACTACCCCCTATTTTGTAAACGCTATAACTTTTGCGCAAATAAACGCTTACTGCGATTTTTTTTTTTTTTTTTTTTTTTTTTTTTTTTTTTACGAAAAATATGTAGAAGAATACGTATCGGCCTAAACTGAGGAAATTTTTTTTATATATTTTTGGGGGATATTTATTATGGTAAAAAGTAAAAAAATATATATTTTTTTTCAAAATTGTCGCTCTATTTTTGTTTATAGCGCAAAAACTAAAAACCGCAGAGGTGATCAAATACCACCAAAAGAAAGCTCTATTTGTGGGAAAAAAAGGACTCCAATTTTGTTTGGGAGCCACGTCGCACGACCGCGCAATTGTCAGTTAAAGTGACGCAGTGCCGAATCGCAAAAAGGGCTCTGGTCTTTGACCAGCAATATGGTCCGGGGCTTAAGTGGTTAAGAGTAAGGGACCTTTCACACAGACGGATCCTGTGATGTTCCTTTTACCCCCGCTTGCTCAGCAGGGATTGCTCTGTTGATCCCCGCTGAGCCGGCAGAAGACAGGATGGTCCCTGCACACTGGGACTACCCTGTCAGATCTCCGCTCTCCTCTATAGGGGGATCGTATGAACACAGACTGTCTGTCCGTGTTCATCCAATCCGCAGACGGATGGAAAAATATAGGATTTTCCTCCGTCTGCAGAATCGGACCATAGCGGACACTGATGAGATCAGGTGTCAGCGGATGTTCATCCACTGACATCCGCAATCCCATAGGGATACATGTGTGTCCGTTTTTTTCATCCGCAAAAGTGCCCTAATTATGTAGTTTTCCAAAATCATTTAAAAGGAAGCAATGTTGCCAGAGGGCGGGGGGGGGGGGGGGGGGGAGTGTGCGTGCGTGTGTGTGTGTGTGTGTGTCTAATATATTTTGTTTTCCCCCAAGCATAATTAAATGACAATGTTATTCAATTATGGAAATGTCATCACTATGACATCATGGTTAAACTATATGGCGTCTAACCATGTTTATTTTTGTTCAGCTAATAATCTGTGTACTGTAAAAAGATCAAAAGGGTATAGATTATATGCACTGTATAAAAGTTGAATGTTAGAACGGGTGCCTTGTTTTATTTATTTTATTTGCTTTTGTGATCAAAAAGTAATGTTTATAGAAGCAAGAAATGTCATTCCTTTTTAAACATGTGAATGGGTCCATTGTAATAGCTAAGCTAGTTTAAAAAAAAAATAAAAAATCCTGAATTTATTTAGGGGAATTTCTGCTTTCAGTAACTATGTAAACATTACTTAAAGGTTTACCTTTAACCTATCACTAATTCTCCCCCTAAAGTGGTTGAAAAGGAAGAATGTTTTTTACTTTTAATGCATTCTTTGCAATAATTTCTTTTGAAATGCACCAAGCTTTTTTATTATTATTATTATTATCAATAAATAAGATCATTATTGTTTTTTACTTCACTTTGGACTCTCTGGTTTTCATATGTAGAATGGTTTTTCAAGTTTTTTATATTGCATTTCAAAAGGAAGTTGTTTCAGTTTAACACCAGGAAAATGGTGCCTTCTTTTCACAGTTGTATTCACACCTATTGCCATTTTTTCCTTATGCGTGCCTGAGAAGTGACATAATATATGATGTTATGGTCACCGCTGTTTCATGCGTGGAGCAACCTAGTGGTTATCGGACTACTCTCAGTAAGCCTGCAGTTCCCACCTAAGCTGAGTTTCCTGAAGGTTTTGTATACTTCTTCCACTCCAGGGCTCCTTGGTGTATTATTATGGACCATTTTGTCTGGTTGTTCTACATTCATTGCTGTCCCTTGTTTGTGTTCCATCACAGTCCATACATCCAATTTTTGGCACCATGTCCAATTGATATCAGTACCTGGGCATTTGTAAGCTCTTGCAAAGAAAAGCCAAGTGGTACAACTGTACAGCTTGATGGGAACAGCAAGGTTTGTACCCGGCCAATCGGTTGTTTAACATGTTTGATGCTCCTAGTTTTCTTCTGTTTGTGAATAGCTTTTGTGAATTTTTATATAGCCCAGGTTCACACTGGGTACAATTTGGTACGATTTGAGATGCGATTTCACATGTCAAATCGCATCTCAAATCGGCGGCAATTGTCGGCAATGGCACTGTCCTAATCGGTGCGACGCCGCATCTGCAGCGCTGCACCGATTTCAAAAAGTAGTTCCTGTACTACTTTTTGCAATTTCGGGCCGCGATTTACATTGAACCCTGCACAGATGTCTCTTAAATCGCGGCCGAAATCGTGGTAAAATCACGATTTTTACCGCGATTTTGAATTCGCAGCAGTGTGAACCTAGCCTAAACAATATTCTTTACTACAATTTCAAGTGTTGCTAAACCCGGGACCCTGCATTCGCTATATCTGGTCTCCCACAGTACACAGAACATGGAAATGCAATTGTTTTCGTAAATATAAACTGCTAAATATCTTTTCTCATCGGCAGTATATAGCAGTCTTGTGACTGGTTAAAGCTTGTAGGATGAGTTTCCATTCTTCCCTGAGGCTTCATGACCCCTGACCCTCTGTCTGGACAGTGCTAATTGGCCCTGTGCCGATCACATGCAGTCTCCCAAGAAAAGAAAAAAAAACTCTGTAGCAATACACAAAAAACTGAGTATGTGCAAAGTGTCCCCAAGGCTCTGTTCTATCAAGAGATACATTGAGGATAGTGGAAGAAGGGGAGCATCAGAGAAGACAGGATCAAACAGCCTTTTTACATAATGCAGAGGATTAACCCCTTAGATTCAACAGAGTATAACAAGCATGCTTTACTGCATATACAGACTGATTTTACTGTTGTGGATTTAGTAGCACAAGGTATTGTTTGACATTATAAAAAATACCCCATCTAAATCATCATAACATGGAGTGTACATTTGAATGACCAGTATAATAGTTGTGCACAAAGTCATGTTGTCTGAAAGATCACATTGCTGTATTTTTTTATATATATATATCAAATTGTGTGTGTTAGGGCTGCAACTAACGATTAGTTTCATAATCGATTAGTTGGCCGATTTATTGTTTTGATTAATCGATTAATCGTATAAATAGCCGTAAAAAAAAAAATAATAATAATTTTTACATTTTTTTTTGGGCCAATTTGTTGGGCAGATTGCAAAACACAAATTTCCGCAAAAACACATTACATGCTTTTCTGCTGCTTCTCCATTGACTTATATTGAACCAAAAAAAAATAAAATGGTACCGTTTTGCGTTAAGTCCTTGTCCTTTCCAAATACGCAGCAGCTGAAAAAAAATCATGGATGTGAACGTGTCCCATAGGAAAACATGTAACTGAACTGTAGTGTGTTTCTGCAAAAAACAGAGGTGAGAACCCCGGCCTGAGATGTTTAGTAACATAATGGGGTTAAAAAAACTAAAATAAGTACTAAAAGAGCAAATAATCGCTACTGTAAGGGGTACATTTTTTTTACTGTGTGACAGTGAAAGTAATATTTACAGTAGCGATTTGCTTTTTTTGTACTATAAAGGGCTAATTTTAGTTTTTTTAACCCCATTATGTTACTGGCCGATTAATCGATTACGAAAATTGTAATCGATTAATTTCATCGATTAGTTGTCGAATAATCGATTAGTTGTTTCGGCCCTAGTGTGTGTGTGTGTGTGTGTGTGTATATTATATTACAGACCTCAAAAATCCACTCGCATGCTCGCATTTTCCAAGTGGATTCTGAGGTCTGGCGAGGAAGGGCTGCCTGGGAGTCGGGGGGCGAGCAGGGAGCGTGTGTCAATGGGAGTCCTTCTCCCAGCGATCACCGAGGCCGGAGGGGGAAGAGAGAGAGCCGCTCAGGTGTACAGAGCGCAGCGGGGGGAACAGAGATAACAGCTTTCATTTCAATAGCCGTGTTCCCCGCCGCTCGCTGAAAGATACAGCCCCGCCCCCTGGTCCCGGGACTTTGATTGACAGATCACCCGTCACTGCGATTGGACGGGTGATCTGTCTATCAAAGTTCCCCGGCCAGGGGGCGGGGCTGTATATGACGTTGCACGGCGGGAACACGGACTCGAGGAACCAGGAGGAGGCTGACCGCCTGGGATAAGGGAAGAGACCGGAGAGGAGGAGCCTACCTTACAGTATGTGGCAGCAGCACCAAACACTCGGTCCGTGCACACACAGCACATGCCATTCCCTCTGTCTGTGCCACCAGTGAGAATGGCAGTGCTGGCTGACTGTGTGCAATGCATCTCTGTCACCCCCCCCCTCCTGTCTCACCCCCCACCCCTCCCTCTGTGTCGCCCCCACCCTCTGTCACCCCCCCCTCCTGTCTTACCCCCACTCCCTCCCTCTCTGTCACCCCCCCTTCTGTCTCACCCCCATCCTCTGTTAATCCCCTCCTGTCTCACCCCCACCCCCTCCCTCTCTGTCTCACCCCCACCCCCTCCCTCTCTGTCTCACCCCCTCCCTCTCTGTCTCACCCCCTCCCTCTCTGTCTCACCCCCTCCCTCTCTGTCTCACCCCCTCCCTCTCTGTCTCACCCCCTCCCTCTCTGTCTCACCCCCTCCCTCTCTGTCTCACCCCCTCCCTCTCTGTCTCACCCCCTCCATTTCTGTCTCACCCCCCCCACCCGCATCCATTTCTGTCTCACCCCCCCCACCCGCATCCATTTCTGTCTCACCCCCCCCACCCGCATCCATTTCTGTCTCACCCCCCCCACCCGCATCCATTTCTGTCTCACCCCCCCCACCCGCATCCATTTCTGTCTCACCCCCCCACCCGCATCCATTTCTGTCTCACCCCCCCCACCCGCATCCATTTCTGTCTCACCCCCCCCACCCGCATCCATTTCTGTCTCACCCCCCCCACCCGCATCCATTTCTGTCTCACCCCCCCCACCCGCATCCATTTCTGTCTCACCCCCCCCCACCCGCATCCATTTCTGTCTCACCCCCCCCACCCGCATCCATTTCTGTCTCACCCCCCACCCCTTCCTTCCCTTTTAGGGCAAATTCCCACTAAATCAGCATGAAATCAAAGAGCAGTCGGAGCAATTTGACACTCCAGCCACTCTGCATTGCAAGCTGCTAGGGGGCAGTATGATTAACATTTCAGTGCATCATACTTCCCCCTCTTATTTTGTACAAACTTTGTTTGCAGTGTATATAATGTACACACGGCTGCATGGTGGACACACGCAGCCTGCATTGGTGGGCATGGATACAGTTGTTAATATTTATTTTAATAACTGAATTCTGCATAATACATTTGAGTGTCATTTTATGCGAGCATGTTTAGGGGCGGGCTGGGACAACTGGTGGCGAGTAACCCTTGAGGCCTGGCTAGTAGCTCAGGACTTGAAATTTTGAGCCCTATTATATTATATTTTCTCCTGGAAGTATTGGTAAAGCCAGGGCTCTAGGTTTTGATAATTTAAATGGTAAAGCTGGTCTCAAAGAACTATTTATTTTATGAATTGCTGTCAGCTTTTGGAACAAAACACGCTGCTTAGCCATTCACGAGAAGCCTTGTAGTTTATCAGAGAATACAAGGCTTCCTCTGGTTGAGGATGAGAGGCTGGCATATGACATCACAATCTCTCCCTTAGTCAATCAGCAAAAGCCTTGCCTTCTTCCAAAAACACTGAATACTGTATGTTGCTGATAATACATAACGTTTATAGAGCTCTGACTGCATTTCTTAGTAATGCCAATAGTTTGATTGGGCTAGCTTGGCCAAAACACACTAGTTGAAGTAACACAAAACTTGGAGTTAAATAGCTAGATTCAGAAACACTGGCATAACTTTGAGGCGGCGTAGCGTATCGCATATACGCTATGCCGCCGTAAGTCAGAGAGGCAAGTGCTGTATTCACAAAGCACTTGCCTCCTAAGTTACGGCAGCGTAGCGTAAATGGGCTGGCCTAAGCGCGCCTAATTCAAATGTGGAACAGGGGGGCATGTTTTATGTTAATCACTGGTGACCCGACGTGATTGACGTTTTTAACGAAAGGCGCATGCGCCGTCCGTGGACATATCCCAGTGTGCATTGCTCCAAAGTACGCCGCAAGGATGTATTGGTTTCGACGTGAACGTAAATTACGTCCAGCCCCATTCACGGACGACTTGCGCAAACGACGTAAAATTTTCAAATTTCGACGCGGGAACGACGGCCATACTTAACATTGGCTAGGCCAGCATTTTGTTCGACTAACTTTACGCCGGAAAAAGCCTTACGTAAACGATGTAAAAAAAATGCGCTGGGCGCACGTACATTTCTGAATCGGCATATTCTACGCCGAACTCAACGGAAGCGGCACTTAGCGGCCAGCGTAAATATGCACCCTAAGATACGACGGCGTAGGAGACTTGCGCCGCTCGTATCTTTGCCTAATTTAAGCGTTTCTGGTTTCCAGAATACGCTTAAATTTACGACGGCGTAGATTCAGAGTTACGACGGCGTATCTACCGATACGCCGCCGTAAACGTCTCTGAATCCAGCTAAAAGTGTTACTAAACCCACAACAGTAAAACCAGTCTGTATTTGAAGTAAAGCATGCTTGTTATACTCACTGTGGAACCTAAAGGGTTAATCATCTGCATTGTGTAAGGCCCCATTAACACATGTGGACCATTTCATCAGTTCAGTCACTTTTTTTTTTTTTTTATAAGAAAAAGGTATGAAGTTTAAGTCAGTTTTTCACATTTGTCAGCTAGAATCCTTAACCACTTGAGTCCAGACTCCAGGAGCCATTCTTTCATGCAAAAACAGCCAGGTTGTCAGTTTTTAACATCGTTTTTTTTTTTTCCCCAGAAGAAAAATGGGGCTTTGATCTGTTCCAAAAAAGGATGTTGACAGTAGTGGATGTAAATGGAGGATAATCCATTAATATCTGTTTTTCAATTGAGATGCATTGAGGTGCGTATTTATCCATCAATAGATGGATGAAAAACTGACAAATGCTCCGCTTTTGCACATGCTCGGTTTGGTGTGTAGTTTTTTTCCTTCTTGGTAGAGTGCATGTGATCAACACAGGGCAAATTATCACTGTCCAGACAGAGAATCAGGGGTCATGCAGCCTTCAAAGACAGTCAGAGAAGAATGAAAACTCCACCTACAAGCTTTAAAGCATTTGTTAACCTAAAAAAAAAGGATCATGTTCCTTTTACAGCATGAATAGCAGCACAGTGCTTGTGCTGTGTAATTTGGCCCCCTGTAATACATGATTGATTCTGCCAGTTTCTGCCCTCCACCTGTAAACTGACCACGGTTAATCATGGCTGCTGAGCCCTGACACTGTGGTCAGTTTATGTGCCTCCGTCATCCACAGCCCTGCTCTCCTCTGTCCTCCTCCTCCCCCTCCCATCAGCTAGTCTGTGTGTGAGCCGCCCCTCCCCTTGTAGCACCGCTCTGAGCAGTGCTCACATTACTGCACACAAGCACTGACAGCCCCACTGCTAGTATAACATGTAGTATATACTGTATGCCTTTTTGTCAAATTCTTCTTCTAAATACCTTTATTCTTTCTCCCCGATCAGTGGTCACGTGACCAACTGACCCTCTCTTCCTCCGATGTATGTACTACAGAGATCCCAGCCCCTCCCTCCCAAGTACATACATCGGAGGAAGAGAACGACATGTGGTCACGTACGTGACCACTGATCTGGGAGAAGGAATAAGGTATTTAGAAGAATTTTACAAAAAGGTATACACTGTATAGTACAGGTTATACTAGCAGTGGGGCTGGCAGTGCTTGTGTGCACTGCCTTAACCTCTTGGGACCCGCGCTATAGTCAAATGGCGGCTACAGCGCGGATCCCAAAATCCAAGTGGACGTCAATTGACGTCCGCCCCTTTGCGCGCGCTCCAGAGCGCGCAGCGGGGAACTGCTGTGCTGGCCGTGTCCCTTGGACACAGCCAATAACAGATCGCCGCGAATGGCCAATTAGAGTGTCCGTTTGCGATGCGATCTGTGCGGCCAATGAGAGATGATCTCATATGTAAACATATGAGATCATCTCTCATTGCCGTTTTACACAGAGACAGCGGTGCTGTCTCTGGAGAGGAGACCGATCTGTGTCCCTTGTACATAGGGACATAGATCGGTCACCCCCCAGTCACCCCCCTTCCCCCACAGTTAGAACACTAATTGGGGTACACATTTAACCCCTTCCTCACCCCCTAGTGTTAACCCCTTCAATGCCAGTCACATTTATACTGTAATTAGTGCATATTTATAGCACTGATCGCAGTATAAATGTGAATGGCGCCAAAAATGTGTCAAAAGTGTCCGATGTGTCCGCCATAACGTCGCAGTCCCAATAAAAATCACAGATCGCCGCCATTTCTAGTAAAAAAAATAAATAATAAAAAATAATTCTGTCCCCTATTTTGTAGGCGCTATAACTTTTGCGCAAACGAGTCGCTTATTGCGATTTTTTTTTTTTTTTACCAAAAATATGTAGAAGAATATGTATCGGCCTAATTTGAAAAAAAAATATTGTTTTTGTTTTTTTAAATTGGGATATTTATTATAGCAACAAGTAAAAAATATTGTATTTTTTTCAAAATTGTCGCTCTTTTTTGTTTATAGCGCAAAAATAATAATAAAAAACGCACAGGCGATCAAATACCACCAAAAGAAAGCTCTATTTGTGGGGAAAAAAGGACGTCAATTTTGTTTGGGAGCCACGTCGCACGACCGCGCAATTGTTAGTTAAAGCGACGCAGTGCCGAAAGCTGAAATTTCACCTGGGCAGGAGGGGGGTATATGTGCCCAGTAAGCAAGTGGTTAACAACCCCTTTAACAAGACACTGATAGAAGTCACAAGATTGCTCTAACTGCTGATGGGGTGGGGGGGGGGTATTTAGCAGTTTATATTTACTAGAAATAGCATTTTCTCTGTACTGTGGGAGACCAGATATAATGAATGCAGGGTCCTGGGTTAAGTAACACTTGAAGCTTAGTTTGAAACTATGGCATGGTTTGATGCTGTATTTTAATGCTCTGAGTGCAAGAGCAAAAAAATCCCCATCTACACCCAACTAAGCTGTGACTGGCTGCAGTGCTTTTAGGTTAGCATCCAGTCCTGTCTACTTTGATAAACTCTCAACATACGGCACAGTGAAAAACCCACTAAAGCAGTAGTGGTAAACTTGAAAGTGAAAAGGTTTCAAATGCAGATTCCCGACATCCTCACCTCCTGCCTTAGAGTTAAACAGAGTTAACATGATTGCACACTCCTATATAAAGTGGGCACAATTTATTTGGGCACACTTTCATGAGTTTGCCTCTGCCCAAAAAAATGTAATACTGAGGCAAGGTACCAGTTTAGGTTGGTTTCTTTTAGGCCGAGTTCACACCTATGCGAATTGGTTGCGGCTTAAACCGCATCCAATTCGCATAACATTATAAAATACATTGATTTCAATGAGGCTGGTTCACATATGTGCGATGCATTCGCACTGCGCATTGCCGAAAAAACGTGTGCGCTTTCTAGGCATTGCGGTGCGGCTCAGGTGCAAATTCAGGCCCATTATCTTCTATGGGCACGCATCTGATTCGCAGATGTGTTAATTTCTCTTCAGGATTTCTCTCATTCACCTCAATACACTTTCCCCCCTCCCCCTCCCAGGTCTCCAAATTCGCAGCTAAAACGGAGCTGATCTGCTGAACAGTTCTCTTATCTCTCTGCAGAGATGAGAGCTGAAATTCGCACCGCACAAGTGTGAATCCGGCCTTACAGGTTTCCCCCCCCTGCAATTACAGGTGCTTGTTGTTCAGAATTTTTTTGCCAGAGGCTTCAGTATATAAATGGGCTCTGGCAGATTGACAGCCTTTTGGCTGGACAGTGAGCAAAAAGGAGCTTCCCATCCCCCCACCCGTCGCATGCACTTTGTGGTTCCTCACCTTTGTATCAAAGGGGGACTTTATCAGTGTTAAAAGTTATATTGTGCTTAAAGCGGTTCTCCACCCTAAAGTGGAGTCCCGCTGATCGGAACCCTCCCCCCTCCGGTGTCACATTTGACACCTTTCAGGGGGGAGGGGGGTGCAGATACCTGTCTAAAGACAGGTATTTGCACCCACTTCCGGCCACACGCTACGGGCAAAAGACGGGCATTCCGTCACATCCCGTCTGTCGCCCGTTGTGTGCTGGGAACACTCGGCTCCCAGCACACAGCGTGTGAGCCAATCGGCGGGCGCAGCGCGACTCGCGCATGCGCCGTAGGGAACCGGGCAGTGAAGCCGCAGCGCTTCACTTCCTGGTTCCCTCAGCGTGGATGGCGGGGGGAGCAGCAGAGTGACGAGCGATCGCTCGTGCTCTGCTGCGATCGGCGCTGGACTCCAGGACAGGTAAGTGTCCTAATATTAAAAGTCAGCAGCTGCAGTATTTGTAGCTGCTGGCTTTTAATATTTTGTTCCCATGGCACATCCGCTTTAAGTCATTACGGCTAAGCATGGTCAGTTTTGTTATATGCTAATAAATTGTATTATTATAATATTTATATATAATATTTTCTAAATGGTTTTGAATATGTAAAACCAATAAAAGTGCCATGGCCAATTTACATAAATGTTGTGTTCTGTGTCCTTTATCTTGTATGTATGGTTGTATTTGGAGATATTTTTTGCGGTCATAAGTGCAGCGTGCAACCCCATGAGTTATGATGCCGCGTACACACGATCATTTTTCAGCATGAAAAAAACGTTGTTTTTCAGCATGTTGAAAAAACGAAGTTTTTCCAACTTCATCATTAAAACGACATTGCCCACACACCATTGTTTTAAAAAAATTATCTAGCAAAGCGCGGTGACGTACGACGGCACTATAAAGGGGAAGTTCCATTCGTCTTTGGGCTGCTTTAGGTGATTCCGTGTTGGTAAAAGACGATTTGCGCTTTTCTGTCCGTATAGCGTGATGAATGTGCTTACTCCATTATGAACGGTAGTGTACTAAGATTTGTAGGTAAAGTTGGTTCAGGGTAAATCCGATTGCCTCTCGGGGGATCAGGAAGGAATTTTTTCCCCTGCTGTAGCAAATTGGATCATGCTCTGCTGGGGTTTTTTGCCTTCCTCTGGATCAACTGTGGGTATGGAGTTGGGTGTATAGGATTTGACTGTGTTTTTTATTTTTTTTTATTTTTTTTGTAGTTGAACTGGATGGACTTGTGTCTTTTTTCAACCTGACTAACTATGTAACTATGTAACACGATCATTTTTACAACCCGAACAACGACATTGTTTAAAACGACGTTAAAAAATGCAGCATGTTCGAAAAAAAATGTGAAGCCAACACACGATCATTTTAAAATGACATTTTTTAAAAACAACGTTTTTTTCATGCCGAAAAATGATCGTGTGTACGCGGCATAACTCTCTCTTCAAGCTCACGTAAGGCCAGGACTATACTCCCCATAGTTCTACTTTTTGGGCCTATGGAACCCCCTGTTAATAATTACTATATTTACAGTATATTAATGTGGGGATCACTGATGAATGCTCCTTGCATTTGGGGGTCATTGGAAAGAATTCACCCAACATATAGATAAGATATCATTATTTTAAATGGTTACCCATCTGAGAGGCCAAACTTGCTCAAAGGGGTTGTAAAGGTACAATTTTTTTTCCTTTACCTTAGTGCAGTCCTCCTTCACTTACCACCTCCTCCGATTTTGCTTTTAAATGTCCTTATTTCTTCTGAGAAATCCTCACTTCCTGTTCTTCTGTCTGTAACTCACCACCGTAATGCAAGGCTTTCTCCCTGGTGTGGAGTGTCATGCTCGCCCCCTCCCTTGGTCTACAGGAGAGTCAGGACGCTCCCTACATTGCAGATGGAAAAAGGAGCTGTGTGTTAGTGGGTGTCCTGACTCTCCCGTAGTCCAAGGGAGGGGGTGAGCACGACACTCCACGCCAGGGAGAAAGCCTTGCATTACTGTGTGGAGTTACAGACAGAAGAACAGGAAGTGAGGATTTCTCAGAAGAAATAAGGACATTTAAAAGCAAAATCGAAGAAAGAGGTAAGTGAAGGAGGACTGCACTAAGGTAATTGTACCTTTACAACCCCTTCAAGGAACCCCAGGGTTCCACTGAACCCTGTTTGAAAAAAAAAAAAGGCTGCTCTAGTAGGTTCTGTGTGTATATGTATATGTATATATGTGTGTATATATATATATATATATATATATATATAATAAAATTTTTTTTTTTTTTTTTTTTATTTGGAGATCTTCTTGCCGAGTTCCTAGTAAAAATTTATTTTGAAGATTATACTTTTTCCTGACAACCAAATCTATTTTGTGTAGAATTCTGCTTTTAATCTAGAAATTGAGTTTATATGTTTTCAGGGTAAGTTCAAGGCTACAGAACACCTGCTTGAAGATGTACCCATGCCTTTCTTGATCATCATCACTTTCTAATTAGTAAACTACACTTTATTAACTGGCCTGTGCCTTAACAATGGCTTCTAGTGTATATTGCCTATTCATGTTTGCGTGTGATCTGCTGGGAAAAGAAAAAAAAAAAAAAAACACAAAGTAATCATGTTAATATAGAGAATGAGTTGTTGCAACTGAGGAATAAAGGCTGAGCAATAATAACATTCCTGGGTGAAGAGAAATCTGATATCTGGGGCTTGTCTCATAAAGATGCATTGTAGCTTTTACACAGGTGTGCTTGCTCACATACATTCAGATATGCACCAATGAAAATAGTCATATTACAAAGCCCCCTTTTTTTTTTTTCATACCTTCATCCAAAATGTCTTATTCAGTGTTATTAGTGCATGCCCAGATTGGATAACGAGCACAAACTGCGTTGTATGCACTTGATACTCGTATCCATAAAAAAATGACTTCTGTAATGGAAAGTGGTGGTAAAGATGATCACTACAGATCATAAAAAAAAGATTGTTCCTTCATGCTAAACATTTTTTATAAAAAAATTTTTTGATGATGTGGAAAACTTTTGGTCCCTTTTTTACTTGAGCGTTTTAGTCTGGAACCATCCAGAAGGAAGGACACTTTATCTTTATGGGCGAGCAGATATAACTCGACACGTGTTTTGCTTCCGCCTGAATCTGATTCGATTATGGTCTGCATACTTTTCCATGTTGGAAAACAAATGGATATAAATGCCCTCTGTTCACTGTTTACAATTTTTATTTTCTAGGCTGTTGTATATTTTCTTGTTTGAATGACCCATATTTACCTGGATAATTACTGTCCTCATTTTTTATGTACTCTTATGCTGCACTGGTTATAACCTCAGTTTCTATTTTTTCTGTTGGCGACATCTCTATTTTCTATACTTAAAGGAGTTGTAAATGTTTGTTTTTTTATTTTATAAATAGGTTCCTTTTTAAGCTAGTGCATTGTTGGTTAACTTACCCTTTCCTTTGATTTCCCTTCTAAATGCTTTTTTTCTTTGTCTGAATTTCTCACTTCCTGTTTCTCCTCAGTAAGCTTGCCCCCATCATCTGGCTGGGGATTAGTCAGCGTTCTCGCCCCCTCCCTTTGGACTACATTCCTGCGGGGGAGACGCTGTGTTCACAGTTTTAAATGGTTAAATGTGTTCACAGCGTCTCTCCATAGGGATGTAGTCCCAAGGGAGGGGGTGAGCACGCTGACTAACCCCCAGCCAGAACGGCTCGGATGATGGGGGCAAGCTTACGGAGGAGAAACAGGAAGTGAGAAATTCAGACAAAGAAATAAAACATTTAGAAGGGAAATTGAAGGAAAAGGTAAGTGAACCAACAATGCACTAGCTTAAAGGAACCTATTTAGAAAATAAAAAACTATTCTTTACAACCCCTTTAAAGCTGAGCTCCACCCAAAAGGGGAAGTTCTGCTTAAGTACCCCCCCCCTGTTCAATTTGGCATGTACCCGCTTCTGCTCGGACTGCCTAGGCTATCCAAGCGGAATTTTCCCTCTGCCACTCCCTCCAATCTTCTGGGACATGTCACAGGTCCCAGAAGATTGTCCGACCATTTAGGAGACGCAGCGTGACTTGCGACTACACAGTGCGCACCCGGGTGTGAACCCACAAGCTGTCTCAGCCAGGTGCACCCAGTTGTAATGCTGGGGAGAGGAGAGTGATAGAATCGATTGTTCAGGTGGCCACAGCAATACACACCAAACTGAGCATGTGCGGCGTGCCCCCAAGGTGTCCTATCAGGAGATGGATTGGGGATAGTAAAAGAAAGGGATTTTTTTTTTTTTCCCTTTTTAATGAGGATACATTGAATAGTAAATTAGTAACTTAATCGGTTTAGTGTTTTACTGATATACTTACAATACTAGTATTACTACTGTTTTTTTAACCTCACTAATACAAAAATAACAAACATATGTACTTCAATCTCCAACTAATATTTATCTGTGTGTCATAATGTGTACTGTGTCATTTTTTGGGGGGGTTTTTAACATTTTTACTTTTTGTTTTTTTGACCAGCAACAGGTTGGTCTCATTGCTGAAGGAATGGTTGGGAGAAGTGAGACCGCAGAAGATGAGGACTCCCGCGTTGCTGTGAGTAGAACTTACCTAGCTACACAAATACATCTATAAAACAGATAAGAGACCACAGAATACAAGCCTGAGGCTCTAATTGGCTTAAAGGGTGAGCTTGGGGCCAACCCACCCACTTGTGTTACAATGGGAAATAATTTCTCCTCCCAGACAATTGGCAATCGGTTCCTTAGATCCGGTTTTCCAGGGTGTTTTAGGACTCCAGGCCAATCGGGGTGTCAGTTAGGACCCACTTCCTGTTCGGCCTGGAGGAGAAGCAATGGCCCTGGTACAAGGAGCTGCAGCCCGGATCCATGTCTGCCTGATCTGCCACCTTCCTAAGGTAAGGAGGCCTTTGATCGTCGATGCATTCCCATCCATCTCCTGTGGGGGGGGGGGGGGTTGGCATTGGTTTGTCGCCACCCCCCTTCCAAACATTGAGCACCAGCTGCCACTGTTCTATACACAACAAAAAGTTTGTCTTCACTACACTTTTGTAAGATACAAACTCTTTTGTATTTTCTTCTATTTTGAATTTGGCGCAGGTGTTGCATAGTAGGTGAGGTTGAAAAAAGACACAAGTCCATCAAGTCCAACCTATGTGTGTGATTATGTCAGTATTACCTTGTATATTCCTGTATGTTGTGGTCATTCAGGTGCTTATCTAATAGTTTCTTGAAACCATCGATGACCACCACCTGTGGAAGGGAATTCCACATCCTTGCCACTCTTACAGTAAAGAACCCTCTACGTAGTTTAAGGTTAAACCTCTTTTCTTCTAATTTTGAGTGGCCACGTGTCTTGTTAAACTCCCTTGCGCAAAAAAAATGTTTCATCCCTATTGTGGAGTCACCAGTATGGTATTTGTAATTATATCCCCTCTCAAGCGTCTCTTCTCCAGAGAGAATAAGTTCAGTGCTTGCAACCTTTCCCCAACACTAATATCCTCCATACCCTTTATTAGCTTTGTTGCCATTCTTTGTACTCTCTCCATTTTGCCCAGAACTGGACAGCATACTCTAGGTGTGGCGGGACTAGAGTCTTGTAGAGTGGAAGAATTATCGTTTTATCCCTGGAGTTAATCCCCTTTTTAATGCATGCCAATATTCTGTTTGGTTTGGCTTGACATTACTCTCCTCCCAGTGTATATATTGCATTCCTATTTTTGCCACCCAAATGCATTATTTTACATTTTTCTACATTGAACCTCATTTGCCATGTAGTTGCCCACGCCATTAATTTGTTCAGATCTTTTTGAAAGGTTTCCACATCCTTCAGGGAAGTTATTGCCCTGCTTAGCTTAGTATCGTCTGCAAATACAGAGATTGCACTGCTTACCCCATCCTCCAGGTCGTTTAAGAATAAATTAAACAGGATTGGTCCCAGCACAGAACCCTGGGGGACCCCACTACCCACCCCTGACCATTCCGAGTACTCCCCATTTATCACCACCCTCTGAATTTGCTCTTGTAGCCAGTTTTCAATCCATGTACTCGCCCTATAGTCAATGCCAACGGACCTTATTTTGTACAGTATATGTTTATGGGGAACTGTGTCAAATGCTTTTGCAAAATCCAGATACACCACGTCTACGGGCCTTCCTTTATCTAGATGGCAACTCACCTCCTCATGATAGGTTAATAGATTGGTTTGACAAGAATGATTCTTCATGAATCCATGCTGATTACTGCTAATAATACCGTTCTCAGTACTAAAATCTTGTATATAGTCCGCTTGCATACTATTGATGTTAGGCTAACTGGTCTGTAATTCCCAAGGAATGTATTTTGGGCCCTTTTTAAATATTGGTGCTACATTGGCTTTTCTCCAATCAGCTGGTACCATTCCAGTCAGTAGACTGTCAGTAAAAATTAGGAACAATGGTCTGGCAATTACTTGACTGAGTTTCCTAAGTATCCTTGGGTGCAGGCCATCTGGTCCCAGTGATTTATTAATGTTAAGTTTCCCAAGGCTAATTTTAATTCTGTCCTATGTTAACTATGGAGGTGCTTCCTGTGATGTGTCATGAGGATAAACACTGCAGTTTTTTCTACTGAAGAACCCCCCCCCCCCCCCCCCCCCCCCCCCCGATTTCCTTGCGAAGACTGAGGAGGAGAATAAACCTCAATACCTTTCGCCATCTCCCCATCCTTTTTTAACCAGATGTCCTTTCCTCATTCTTTATGGGGCCAATATGGTCTTTCCTCCCTTTTTTACTGTTTACATACTTAGAATTTCTTGGGATTTTTTTTGCTCTCCTCCGCTATGTGTCTTTTTATGTTCTATCTTAGTCGCCCTAATTGCACCCTTACATTTCTTGTTGCATTCTTTATAAAGTCTGAATGCTGATGATCCCTCAACTTTGTATTTTTTGAAGGCCTTCTCCTTTGCTTTTATATGCATCTTTACATTGGAGTTAAGCGATCAAGGACTTTTTTGTTCGCATTTTTTATTTTATTACCCAATGGGATGCTCTTTGTTCCTAAGATTGTATCCCAATTCATGCCTTCTAGCAAGGTTTGTAGTTTAGGGAAGTTGGCTCTTTTGAAATTCAGTGTCTTTTTGTATTCCTATTTGTGTGATTTATACTGAAGCCCATTAACCGGTGATCGCTGTTTCCTAAATTGCCCCGTATTTCCACATCCGTGATCAGGTATGTATTGTTGGTAATCGGTAGATTTAGTAATGCTCTATTTCTAGTTGGTGCATCTACTATCTGACCCATAAAATTGTCCTGCAAGACATTTAAAGTGGAGTTCCACCCATTTTTTCATGTTTGGCTGTGCTGCATGCCTTTAGTGCCTAGTTTTCATAATGGACAATCTCTTTTCTTTTTTTTGGATAGTAAATACCTTTTTTGCCGTTTTAATCCTCAGCTTCCTGTCTTAATCGCCTAGGCGATTAAGGCATAAGGCGATTTGCAAGGGTTCCTGGGATATCGGCGCCTACAGCAGCCCCTCCCTGTAGGCGATCGCCTAGGACACGTCACAGGTCCTAGGCGATCTCCTGTCCAATCAGACAGCGCCGCGCGCATGCGCAGTGCCGCTCGCGCATGCGCAGTGGGTGACCGGCCGTGAAGCCGAAAGCTGTCACGGCCGGGTGCCCACCGTTGAAATGAAGACACCGGCCGGGGAGGGGGGGAGAGGAGCGGAGCCCCGGCCGGCGCGTCGCTGGAGCAGGTAAGTGTATGTTTATTAAAAGCCAGCAGCTACATATTTTGTAGCTGCTGACTTTTAATAAACATAAAAATTGGCTGGAACACCCCTTTAAGAACTAGCGAGCCTTAGATGAATGCGTGCTCCATCCAGAATGTACATTTTTTGTTTTTTTTGTTTTGTGTAGGATTTAGTGATCTGCTCGTGGGAAATGCTCACACTATTGAAGGAAGATAAGCTGGTTAAGTTAAAGGCTGTAAATACATTCAACAAATAAATTGGTTTTATGCCTGTAAATACTATATGTATGATTACATTTATCTCCTAATCATATTAGTACATATCATAGTAACGGTAAACACACTTAAGGTTTACATATTTCAGATCCACATCTCTGGACTGAACAAATCGCACATAGGATTAAAGCCTCTTTCACACAGGTTTCAGCTTGTATAAGCCTCTATGGAGGCTTTGACGCACCACTAAAGCTACATGGGGTATCATATTTGAAGCGAAGCAAAAGCAGGTATAAACAGGACTGTAGGCTAACCATTTTATTTAGTTCAGGAGTTTTGACTAGCGCTCAGAGAGCTTTAACAAAGCCTGTTTGAAGCAAGTGTAAACTAGCCCTTAGTGTCCTGATCCAGAAAACACTGACATGTAATGTGTATGCAAGATGTAAACTCAGTCTTTCAGATTTCACTGGGTGCAAGCTTGTCCAGGTCTGTGACTCGCTGAATAGTGAAGTGGGGATCATTGAGCTTACACTTTAAAAACAAGTAAGCAATGGCAGCTTGTTATCCGATTTTCTTGGGTTCCCTTTTAAAATTTGCTCATCCAGTTACTTACAAGTATGTAGACCTTAAAGGGGTTATAAAGGAAATTTTTTTTTTCATAATGAGCATCCTTTACCTGTAGACATTCCTCTTTTCACTTCCTCATTGTTCGTTTTTGCTCAGAAGTTGCTCTATTTCTTCTCTGTTCTGTTCACTTCCTGCTTGTCTGATTTTACTGACCACCGTGAAGGGAGGGTTTACTGCGATGGTCAGTAACGTGCTCACCCCCTCCTGGGAACTACATCTACGTGTTAGAGACCTCAAGGAGGTGTGAATTACTGGGCATGCCGCAATGCATACTGGGAAATGTAGTTCTGACATGAACGAGCGCCGCAAACCAGGAAGTGAATGAGAGAACAGAAACTAGAATGCCGGAGGTGATATAGATGAAGGAATTTAATAGGTATTCATTTTTTAACAGAATCATTACACTATTGTGTCTGTCTACCTTGCAGACATTAATTTTAGGCATAATTTAGGCGACTGTTTTTGTTCCCAGTGAAAATTGGCTGTGAAAATGTATACTTTCGCTTTTAGATGACAGGCAGCGCTACCTTTATTACAATCTGATATTGCCTACATTTTAAATCGTCAAATCCTTCTTCTGTGTATATGTGTGGAATGTAGTAGGAATGTGCTGATAGAACACAGGAAATGACTACACATGTCCTGGATATTATGATACCGGACAGTTGGGGGAGATTTCCCATTTCACAATAATGGCAGAGTTCGAATTTTTTATGATGTGCAGTAAATACGCATTTCATTTTAAATGTGCTACTTTAAACAAAATCCAGTTTAGTGTAAAGTTACTCCACGCACTGATGTTTCCTAATGTCCATCACTAGACCCACCACGGTTGGGTCTCTCTGAACGAAGGGCTCCTGCACACTGCATCTCAAAGAAGCTCAGGGAAGCAGCTCCTACAGGCTTTTTCTAGCTCTCATTTTCTTCCTGCATAGAAAATCCCCTTCATGTTAGCCAATGTGTTCACGCACACTATGGGCCAGATCCACAAAGAAGTTACGACGGCGTATCTATTGATACGCCGCGTAACTTCTAGGTTGCTCCGGCGTATCATTGTTTTGTATCCACAAAACAAGATACGCCTGAAGCTGGGCTAGATCAGACTGGCATACGTCTTAGTACGCCGTCGGATCTAAGGTGCATATTTACGCTGGCCGCTAGGTGGCGCTTCCGTCGATTTCCGCGTATGCAAATTAGCTAGATACGCCAATCCACAAACGTACGTCCGGCAGGTGCATTTTTTACGTCGTTTCCGTAAGGCCTTTTCCGGCGTAAAGTTACCCCTGCTATATGAGGCGTACTCTGTTAAGTATGGACGTCGTTCCCGCGTCAAATTTTTAAAATTTTACACCGTTTGCGTAAGTCGTTCGCGAATAGGGCTTTGTGTAGAATTACGTTCACGTCAAAAGCATTGGCTTGTTGCAGGTTAATTTGGAGCATGCGCACTGGGATACCCCCACGGACGGCGCATGCGTCATTTACCTTGGGTCAAGACGTATTAACATAAAACACGCCCACAACTTAGTGATTTGATTTGCGCGCCCTTACACCGACACATTTACACTACGCTGCCGTAACTTACGGTGCAAATTCTTTGTGGATACGGGAAATACGCTGTAAGTTACGGCGGCGTAGTGTATCTGAGATACGCTATGCTGGACGTAAGAAAGCACCGCGCTACGTGGATCTGGCCCTATGGCTTTTTCCGGAGTTTACAGGCATATGTTATCGCAGAAAAAAAAAAAAAAAACATCAAACTTTTTTTAGAGTAGCTTTCGTGAAGAAAAAAAGTGCCCAAAAACATGCAAAAATGCGTGAAAGTGCAAAGACAAAACAAAAAAAGGAGATGAGGGGAGGGTTTGTGAAAATAAAATGCTTATGCTCAAACAGGCTTAATAAAAAAACGTAAAGGAGCACAGAAAAGCACAAGCTTCTTCAAGCTTTTAGGCCCCATTCACACCTCAGCGTTTTGTAGCTTGAAGCTTCAAAACGCTGGGGGAAAAAAGATGATTATTCTCTATGGATATGGTTCACATCTCCACTCTAAGTTTCCTGAAGCTCCATAAGGTTCTGGAGCTTATTGTGTAGTTCGAGCAGATGTGAGTGTTTTTGGTATGTTTTTTTATTCCCATGGAAATTAATGGAAACACGCCATTTGCGCATTTTAGTGCACATTCACACGTTTTGTGCAATTTTTTATATTTTTTTCAGCTTAAATGAAACCTTTTTTTAAAAAAAAAAGTAGTAATGTATGAATTAATATATGAAAAAAATACAAACATTTCTAAAAACCATCAAAATCAATTAATCTGTATTAATACATAATAATTAACCCTTAACATTAAAAAAATTGTATTATTCTAAAAAAAATACCTGAACAAAATTATTATTAATAATAATTTATATTGTGTTGGGGTGTTTAGTAATTATTATTATTTATATTTGTTTAAGGGCTAGAGATTTAAGTTGGGTGTTAATTATTATTACTTGGTATTAAATGTAATGTAGTAGTAGTAGTAGTAGTAGTGCTCCGGGGGTGTTACTGGCTCCTCCTCTTTTAGAGTGCTCGACCCCACGTATCACTGCATTTGATTGACAGCAGCGGGAGCCAATGTCTCCCGCTGCTATCAATCTATCCAATGATGACCTCAGACGGCGGCTGGAACGTTCAGGTAAGATAAACAGTGGGTCGGGGGGGTGCTTTTTTGTTTTGGATTTAGAGATAGATTAGATCACCTGTCTGTTTTTATTGCTGTCTGTGCCCCCGTTAAAGAGAATAACCCCCTCAGTTTGTCCTGTTACCCTGGGGGTCCCCAAGGAATTCCCTTAATTTGCAGGGATTTCCTCTCCCTTCCTGTTTGGAGATGGGACAGGAAGTGAAGGGAAATCTTTGCAATGGGATACAGATAGCAAAAAAAAAAAAAAATAATCTAGTGTGTTACAAACCTCCCTTACTCTATCCAAAATGGGAAATAAAATGTGCCTATAGTTCTACTTTAAGGTGAAAACCATGAGGCTTTAACTCTAACCCCTTACCCTAATAAAAAAAGAAAAGCTAAAAAAGCTGAAATACCCAGCAACAAATGATGTAACCGATAATAGTTTTCTATATTGGCTAATTAAAAAAAACAGCAAAGCTCAAAAACGCTGTTTTGATTTGACTTGTTGGCCAAATGCTACGGCCATTGTTCTTGTTAGAAACCAGATATACCTGTGCCCAGATCCCAATAGCTTGTACATGCATATAATCTATCAGGTGCTAAAGGGGTGTGACCACATATTAACGCTATAGTGTAAATAATGCTATCTGCACTGTGACATAAATATTGAAATAAGGCTGCTAACACAAAAGGCAGTATATAAATGCCTTCATAACTGGATTGTGCACACATAGTGACAGGCTGGGAGGCCATAGGGTGACTGCATGATTGAGAGGCATGCATGAGGTTTATCCTCTCATGTCGCAGTGGTTCCTGTGAGATCCTCATGCTGGTTTGGGCATATATGCTGCTATAATGGTAGCCATTTGTTCTGGTGAGTTTTTTTTCTCAATGTTGGTGACTGGTCACTGAAGCACTTTCTGAGGAACATCTAATGATGTTCCTAATGGTGTTATATACAGTATTTGGTTTCACCGAATATACACGTTGGGAATCCTCTTTTTAATTATTGGACAATATATTTTTGACCCTGTTTATTCACATGTTAAGCTATATTGTTTATTGTAATTATCATGCACTTTACTAAAAGGGGTTGTAAAGGTTTTTATTTTTCTAAATGAATTCCTTTAAGCTAGTGCATTGTTGGTTCACTAACCTTTTCCTTCGATTTCCATTCTAAATGTTTTTTTTTCTTTGAATTTGTCACTTCCTGTTTCTCCTCAGTAGGCTTGCCCCCATCGTCTGGCTGGGGGGTTAGTCAGCCAGAACAGGAAGTGAGAAATTCAGAGAAAAAATTTTTTTTTTTAGAAAATTAAAAAACAAACCTTTACAACCCCTTTAAGGCGCTGCATTATTATTTTCCACATATTAACACTAAAAATTCTGGATGAACTCTGCACACTGCTTCTCTTCTAGCAAACTTTGCAATAAAAAACAGGGATATTTAGTTCACACCCATATTGCAATATATGATTAAGCTGGCCAACTGCATCAGCGTAATGCCTCTTATGGCCAGTCCTACACTGCTATGCTACTGTGGGCACCATGCCAACATGGGGCAAAGACGCAAAATGGGGGAGAGCGACTAGGTTTAGGTCTGGCCACTGACCTACAATACAACAGAAACAAGATATAATGACAAATTATTTGGCCAGCTTAATGTGGTTGTAGAGGCACAAGGTTTTTTTACCTTTAAGAAGTTGTAAAGGCAGAAGGATTTTTTATCTTAATGCATTCTATGCATTAAAATAAAACCTGTGTGCAGAAGCCTCCCCAGCACCCCCCTAATTACTTACCTAAGCCCAATCTCTCTCCAGTCATGTGCACGAGTGTCTTGGCCATCCGTGACTCTCCTCCTGATTGGCTGAGACACAGCAGCAGCAGTGCCATTGGCATTGGGCCTGGCCGTAGGCATTTATGAACTGTTGGGTGAATGGACTTGGCGTGGGCTTTTGTGATCCCCTGGATGGACATGAAAGATCTGACAGTTTTGTGAAGTCATCTTACTCGCACAACTACGTCTGTTTAGGGTACAAAGACAGTGGTTATAACCTGACTAATTTAGTGGTCTAATCCTTCTCTGCTCTATCCAACACTTTCAATACAGTCAGTATTAATGGGGAAATATCATGTTCTCCTGGCAAAGGGTGGGGTGGGACCATCTCTCCTGGGGGAACACAGTGATTATTGTTGGTGGCTACCTCTTGCAATAATCGCATGAAAAATCCAACATGCTGATTGTACCCAAGGCGATTGATGGATCAACTTGTGTCTGATCAGCCTGCCCATAGATGGTTTGAATCTCGTCTGGTCCCTGCTGAACCATAGCGAGATTCGATCCATCTATGGCCGACTTAAGACCATGTGGGCATGTGAAAATCTAAAGATCTGCAGCCAAAAAGCATTAACCTGTAAAGATGAATTGAATGTCAAAGTAGGAAGTAAGATAACAGTAAACTGCAACTCAACGATACAGCTCATTGCCTGCAAGATGGGTAAACTTTCCGCTGTTTATTTTTGAAGCCCACACATCGTTGTTTACCAGAAACCACCATTTCATTTTGTTTACACATATGTTGTGTTTTTCCTTTCATCCCCCATACTTCCCTTAGTTCTACCCTCCTTTACTAGTTCACAACAATTCCCTACCAGAGGATGTGGCCAATTAGGATATTTACCTAATTATTGGAACCCATGGTTGAGAACATCTCTGGACATATTTTTGGGCCGCTGCTTCTTCCTTCGTAAGGATGAGCTCCAGCGTGTTCTCATAGTACACGTGCAGAGCCCGCCAGGAAGTCTGCATGGCGCTGCGCTAATCACAGCCAGGGAGACATTGTCCGGATGCTCAGCGGCAGAGATCGGAAAATGTCTCCCTGCCTGTGATTAGCGCAGCGCCGTGCAGACTTCCTGGCGGGCTCTGCACGTGTACTATGCGAACACGCTGGAGCTCATCCTTATTCCCTACTAGCCTGCCTTTTGTAGATCTGATGTGTAACTACATTTGAGAATATGTTTATTAATAGTTTGGCCGTTTGTTGATTTACAGCTCTAAGAGTATTCAAAACTTAAAATGGATGTTGGCTTTAAAAATATTTTTCTTTTTGATTATTTTTTTTTTTCTGTGCCTTTTTGGTTCAGTTTTTAGGTGATTATATTAGCGCACATAAACGGAAGTGAGGGGGGAGAAGTATTCAGGAGCTTGCGTAGGACTTTACAAGGAGACAAACACAGTAACAAAGGATTTAATAAAAAATAAATTATACGGCCATTAAGTAGTGGATGTGTAGGGATTATTTTTGGACTACAAGGATAATTTGTGCCACTTCATGGCTTGTAAGACAGGGGTGTCCAAACTTTTTTGAAAGGGGGCCAGATTTGATGAAGTGAACCTGCGTGAGGGCCGACCATTTTGCTTGACATTCTTTGAACCATTAAAATTCGGTCTAAGTGTTTTCGTCCGAGCACTAATACACTGCCCAACAAGAATCTTCTGCCTTTGTGTCTGTGTGTGGTGAAGAGATGGCTATACCGTATTTATTGGCATATAACCTTCACGCACCTTCACTTTAAGAGGGAAGTTTCAGGAAAAAAATGTAATTTTAAATAAAGAACTGTGAAGCAAAATAAGGGTCAGTGCCCATATGCAGCCCCACCGTTGCCATGGATGCAGCCCCACCGTTGCCATGGATGCAGCCCCACCGTTGCCATGGATGCAGCCCCACCGTTGCCATGCATGCAGCCCCACCGTTGCCATGCATGCAGCCCCACCGTTGCCATCAGTATAGCCTGATTGATGTCCATCTGCAACCTCGGAGGGGCCAGGGACGGGACCGGCGCCATCAGATTACATACAGCAGAATCGGTTTTCAAGGTGGCCTCTTTAATACAAAGTCCCGCCTCCTGTGATGGACAGAACAGTCAGCCAATGGCAGCGCAGGAGACGGGACTTCCTATTACAAAGGCTGCCATGCAAACAGGAAATTCACCTGTATGTACGTCACTCGTCCTGCCTCCTCCCTGTCCGCTCCAAGGCAACCAGCATGTATACCTTTTGTGCCCCCCCGGAGCTCTGGGATTCATTGCGGGCCACAAAAGATATACATGTCCACATTACCAGGTGGGCCATTCGAAATCGGAAAGCATATGTGCTCTTCCTATTTTAGAATAACAAGCAACCCAATGTACAAAAACATGGTTCTGGTTAAATTGCTTTGCGACCTTCAGTAGCCCAAGTATCTCAGTGCACAATATCTCCTGATGTTTCCTACGTTTTATTAAAGGTCTTTAAAGCGACCCTGTCAGTAAAATTTATTTGGGCAAAAAGAACACCTAAAAATAGGATGAGCAATTTTTGCCTATACCCCCTGCCAGCACCACTCCATTCAAGAGGAATGCTACTCTAAAGTCTGCTGATAGACTTGGGAGTATTGATCTCTCTTGTCACCTGCAGTGCTGAGTGGTTCCTCCTGACAAACTCTGTGTTATTATTGTGCCCTGTAGTAATATGGAGGTCAGAGGGAGGCACCACTGAGCACTGTGGGATAATACTCTGGGAAGTGTTGGTCTTTCAACAGACCTAAAGCAGAACTAAACCCACTGATTTAGTGGTTTCCCAAACGGTTGCATCCAAGGCATGCCATGAATGATAACGGTCACAGTTGCTTGTGCTCTCAACCGAACTGTCAAACCATTGAATGGCTGGTGTCATAATTGATCACTTATGCAACCCCATGGCAAATGCAGATCAAAGACTAAGATGGCAGCTTCCTTGTTGTAAAAAAAGATTGGGGTAATGGCGCTGCAAATTGGGTCACCCTTAGGTGTTCCGAGTTTCTGTGTGTTCACAGGTGTTGGGTAATCTGTTAACAGGAAAGATCCAATCCGATGGACCTCCTTAATAGGAAGCACGATCCTTCAGATACCCTATTTGATGATGGCAATAGTAAAGCTTTGTCAGAGAGGATTAGTGTGGGAGTGTCCTATTGTAGGATCTATTATTCAGATGCCTAATGGTCTAAGTTATCCAATAAACAGCTGATTGAAATGTATTGTCACTTAGAGATATAAATGTTTCTAGTTGCCAGAAACAAATTAAACCAAAACAAATGCTGGAATAAATATACAACCTTCTATGAGGTAAAAACACCGATCTCAGGGGGCAGGTGATAATCACAAGTGAATGGTGAGAAGTGCTTTAAATAAACAATTCTAATGAGCTAGAATGTATATATATATATATGTATATATTAGATGTCCTCTGTGTTGTGGCGAGGTAACAAAGGGGCACTAACCGCCCTATATAGTGAATATATAAAAAATGTGTTCTTATTTTAGGTGTCTACTACCATTAAAAATAATAATATTATATTGCAACATTTAGTAGCAAAGGAAAAAAGGGTATCAATAAAAATAGTGCAACAAAGTATTGCGAGGTAATTGAGAGTTAGTGCAAGTCCTCACAAAAAAATATATAACCAATGTGTAAAAGTTAATAAGTAGAAATATATGAATGATAAAAAAGTTCATATATATACAAATATTCTTTGCAACTTCAGGGAAAAAAATAGAAAAAAAAGGAAAAAGTGAAGGATTACTCCAAGGGCTTAGAAGCCAACACAATTATTGAACAAAATAAGACAGTCTTAGGTTAACGTTTCTTCAATCGGGTTAACCCTCAATTAGCTGGTGACTTGAAGTGCCATTAACGTGCATTGAAATAATAGTGACAGCAGTGCTTCCCCACATGGGTCCCCACTCACCAGATGTCGTCACCCCCCAGGGGGCAAAAAGCGGGTGGTGGTGGTACCTCGATACCTGCAAGGTGATGGTTTCCTGCGATCAGTCCTCGAGTGTCTCCTTATTCCAGGGATCACGGGGTGCTTGAAATGGTTTTTCAGATGTTCACGTGGGATCATTCATTAAGTAAAAAATAATAAAAAGAAGGAACGCATAGTGTAATACGTTTTGATAGTGTTAGGATATACCCAACAAAATAATTTATTTAAAAAAGGGAAAACAATTGTTGATCAGTTGGAATAAAATGTCCAAGTGGATCCCTGCGCAAGGGGAGTTCCAACGAGCAATGTATTTAAAAACAAACACAGAATAAAAAATTAATTAATTAAAAGAAAAAGAAAAAACAAAGAGCCACAAGTTGCCCTAGCACTCTGCACTCTGCTGTTAGTAGTTGCTTCACTGCTGGGATAGCCAATTTGAAATCCTCCCTTGGCGCCCGTATGTACTAGAGCAGTGATCAGCTGAGGCAGATAGCGTGCTGACAGGCAGTGTGTGAGCGAGTGTATGAGCGTCTGTCTAGGTCAGCTGACGCGTTTCGTCATGTGACGTTCTCAAAGGCTTTGAGAACGTCACATGACGAAACGCGTCAGGTGACCTAGACGGACGCTCATACACTCGCTCACACACTGCCTGTCAGCACGCTATCTGCCTCAGCTGATCACTGCTCTAGTACATACGGGCGCCAAGGGAGGATTTCAAATTGGCTATCCCAGCAGTGAAGCAACTACTAACAGCAGAGTGCAGAGTGCTAGGGCAACTTGTGGCTCTTTGTTTTTTCTTTTTCTTTTAATTAATTAATTTTTTATTCTGTGTTTGTTTTTAAATACATTGCTCGTTGGAACTCCCCTTGCGCAGGGATCCACTTGGACATTTTATTCCAACTGATCAACAATTGTTTTCCCTTTTTTAAATAGGATATACCCAACAAAATAATTTAACACTATCAAAACGTATTACACTATGCGTTCCTTCTTTTTATTATTTTTTACTTAATGAATGATCCCACGTGAACATCTGAAAAACCATTTCAAGCACCCCGTGATCCCTGGAATAAGGAGACACTCGAGGACTGATCGCAGGAAACCATCACCTTGCAGGTATCGAGGTACCACCACCACCCGCTTTTTGCCCCCTGGGGGGTGACGACATCTGGTGAGTGGGGACCCATGTGGGGAAGCACTGCTGTCACTATTATTTCAATGCACGTTAATGGCACTTCAAGTCACCAGCTAATTGAGGGTTAACCCGATTGAAGAAACGTTAACCTAAGGCCCCTTTCAGACTGGGGCGGGAGCTGCGGTGGCGGTATAACGCCGCTAAAAATAGCGGCGCTATACCGCCAGAATTGCCGCGGGTATCAGCCGCTAGCGGTGCGGTATTAACCCCCGCTAGCGGCCAATAAAGAGTTAATACCGCCCGCAATGCGCCTCTATAGAGGCGCATTGCGGGCGGTATTGCCGCGGTTCCCATTGTTTTCAATGGGAAGGAGCGGTGAAGGAGCGGTATACATGCCGCTCCTCTCACCGCTCCAAAGATGCTGCTGACAGGAGATTTTTTTGTCTCCCGCCAGCGCATCGCCTCAGTGTGAAAGCCCTCGGGCTTTCACATTGAGTCTGCAGTGCAGGAGTTTTTCAGGCGGGATAGCAGCGCTATTTTTAGCGCTTTACCGCCTGAAAAACTCCTCAATGTGAAAGGGGCCTAAGACTGTCTTATTTTGTTCAATAATTGTGTTGGCTTCTAAGCCCTTGGAGTAATCCTTCACTTTTTCCTTTTTTTCTTTTTTTCTATTTTTTTCCCTGAAGTTGCAAAGAATATTTGTATATATATGAACTTTTTTATCATTCATATATTTCTACTTATTAACTTTTACACATTGGTTATATATTTTTTTGTGAGGACTTGCACTAACTCTCAATTACCTCGCAATACTTTGTTGCACTATTTTTATTGATACCCTTTTTTCCTTTGCTACTAAATGTTGCAATATAATATTATTATTTTTAATGGTAGTAGACACCTAAAATAAGAACACATTTTTTATATATTCACTATATAGGGCGGTTAGTGCCCCTTTGTTACCTCGCCACAACACAGAGGACATCTAATATATACATATATATATACATTCTAGCTCATTAGAATTGTTTATTTAAAGCACTTCTCACCATTCACTTGTGATTATCACCTGCCCCCTGAGATCGGTGTTTTTACCTCATAGAAGGTTGTATATTTATTCCAGCATTTGTTTTGGTTTAATTTGTTTCTGGCAACTAGAAACATTTATATCTCTAAGTGACAATACATTTCAATCAGCTGTTTATTGGATAACTTAGACCATTAGGCATCTGAATAATAGATCCTACAATAGGACACTCCCACACTAATCCTCTCTGACAAAGCTTTACTATTGCCATCATCAAATAGGGTATCTGAAGGATCGTGCTTCCTATTAAGGAGGTCCATCGGATTGGATCTTTCCTGTTAACAGATTACCCAACACCTGTGAACACACAGAAACTCGGAACACCTAAGGGTGACCCAATTTGCAGCGCCATTACCCCAATCTTTTTTTACATCTTTTTTGATCTCATCACTGAGGTTTTTTAGGGAGGCAGTAGCATCTAATTCACATCCTAAGCGCGGATTCCTTTCTATTTTTCATTTAAGATGGCAGCTTCCTTGGCTGTAAAGGATTGGAGGGTTTAGTTCCCCTTTAAGTAGAGGATTCCTCTAGAATGACGCAGCATACTGTACAAAACATAAGTATTCATTGTTTTCCTTTGCAGCTATTCTTTTGCCACAATGGATTTTACTAACCGTGTCGCTTTATTCAGTTTTGGTCATGCTATTTCATTTAAATACATTTACTAATACAACTTCTGAATATAGACACGCTAAAAATGTGTTGATCGTGATGGCATGTAAACCCTCTAGAATATTGCAGTGTACTCCTTTCTATACTCCTTCAGCATATGTAGTAATAACATAGTCTGCAGCGCATTACAGAATACACAGAACTATTCACTGGACTGAGTTCTATCTGTAGGGCTTGAAACCGTATATTTTATCTATATATTTTTTGTTTGCAGCCTCTGTGCAATTCCACGTTTATGTGTGTTCTAGTTTTCTGTGTTATAATGTAGACTGTTGTTGGCACAATTGTTGAACAAGAAGTAGACAGTCATTGTCTGTATTTTTCCACTTATTTTCCATTGATGTCAGGAAACAGTTTTCAAGGTGAATCCTTTAGAAGAGATAACTGTAATGTGCGTACGTAGTTGACAACCTAGTCGTTTTATTTTATTCAGCTGCCATTTTTACATATGCTTTATTGCCAGGCTGTCCTTGCAAAGCACAGTTTTTTGATTTCCAAGCCCTGTTCCCTTTCCGTTATCCAACGTTTTACTGCTTAACAAGTAGAAAGAAGTCTTTCATTGCAAAGCCCCATTTAATTGCCTAGAAACTGAAGAGGCTTCTCTGTAATGTAAACGTGCCAGCCAGGGTGTATGGGAGGCGTTCTGGAGGTGATCTGAATCGTATTAACCTCTCAAGTCTCTATCCATGCAAGATCCTGGGCTTTCGCTGATAATTCTGCTATTCAGTCCAGAATATTCACACCATACCTGCAGTCCCATCCCCCAACTATGCTTCTAAATCTTGAGTAAATAGCCACAAAGTCAACAGTGGAACTACATATAAAATTCAACAGGATTACAAAATAAACTAAGGAAAGGAATATATTTCTGTGATATTTTTATTTTATTTATTTTTTTCTCAGAAATGAAGATCTGCATGTGTAAAAAATGTTACAATTATTTCTTGTTTACAGGTTGATGTTTTTTAAGGATTAATAGAAAACGATTGAAAATATAATACTATCAGCAATGCATGACACTTTTTGTACTAAAATAAATAAATAAATACAAATTGTGCATGATCTAATCCCTCTAACCTAATCTCAATAATTAAAAAAATAATATAACATAGTGTAAAATAATATAAAGTGCACCCATCTATAAATATTCAACTTTAGATAACCATGTGCTAAACAAAACCAAACAAAAAATAAATAAACAAATCCCCAACTGCTAGAAGTGATACAGTTGAACAAAAAGAAACTAGTAGTATGTACGAGGCTTAAGTTATTAGGTCAAACGGCACTAATTTGTCTTTTCTTGGGTCACTCGCACCTCTGTCATTTCCTATACGCTATACAAATATCAGTGTTTACGCAACAAAGAAGGTAGGGGAAATCATTGTGCTACCTCCAGTTGTTTAAAATGTTAGGCAGGTCATGGGTCTTCAAACTACGGCCCTCCAGTTGTTCAGGAACTACAATTCCCATTATGAGGATCCCTGACATAGACGATGCAAATTTCTTTTCTGCAACCACGGGTTGTAGAAAATGAATTTGCATGATTCCCCCATCATGAACGCAGACAGTGCTGACAGGGACATCCCTCCTGCCAGGACATTGTATTCTCACGGCGGGGGGCCTGGGGAAGCTGTTTCCACCAGATGACAGTGAATATTGCTAGCTGCTAGTCGCAAATAAATTCAGCAGGCTGGGTGTACCCAAGTTAATCGATCAACTTGGTACATTGAGCCTACCCGCACACGGTTTGAATCTCAGCCAGTTCCTGCTGAACTTGCTGGGATTTGTACTATGGACAGCGTTTCATTATATAATCAAAACACTCAAGTGTTTAAAAGAGCTCACCTAGCACTAAGGCTAGAAGCATTGGGAAAGTAGATGCCACAGTGATAATTTGTTCTATGAGTGATGACGTCACTGTGCAATAGTCTTGCACGTCATGTTTCGTCACACTGAGTCCCTCGAGAGCAATAGCCATCAGGTAACACATGAAAACTACTCCACAGTGATGTCATGATAGGCCCCACACACAAAAATTACCACTGTGGTACGTACTTTTCTAAAGCTTCTTCTACCCTTAGTGTTAGGCGAGTGAGTGTTTTTTTTATTTATTTTTTTAAAGTGTATTTTGTGCGTGTACTCGAGAGAGGAGCCGGACTGCAAGAGTTGGGAGTAGGCAGGCCTCCCCCAGAGGCAATCTGCCACCTTTCTCCATGCCCCGGGTGGCAATGGTGGGTGTGTGAGGGGGTCTTCCCACACAGCCCGCCCTACCTGCTCCGCTTTGAAGCCCAACGGGGCAGAGGGACTCCCTATAAGGGAGTGAGAGGATCTAGCCCGCTCAACCAGCCCCGTTAGTCCTTCGCCTCTCTTTTTAGAGACCGCGTGGTCAAAGTGCGTGCATGTTAACCCAATTTCGAGTGCGTGTAAGTGTGGTGGTTTTTGTGGGAGGGGGGTGGGCGCAGGCTTACCTCGCATAGCACACCCACCGGGAGCCGGGCTGAGACCACCAAACTCAATTCACATGTAGCTGAGACCGGGATCCGAACCCCTAGCTGCAGAGGTGAATGGCTTGTCAGCACAGTGCCAATCGCGTTGAGCCACCGCAGCTCCCCGGCGAGTGAGTGTTTTGATTATTTTAATGTAACCTTTTTAAACAGAGTTAGTGCCAAGGCTCCTTTCACAATGGCATGTCCTCAAAGTCGCACGATTTCTATTGCAACTTTTGGTACAATTTTGATTGGACTTTATATTCTAAGTTGTATCAAAAGTCACACCAAAGTAGTGCAGGTACCTTTGCAAAGTTGCTGTGACTTTAAGTCGCAATGATTTGGATGAGTGCCATTGAAAAGAATGGTGTGTGGTTTGTCATGCGACTTTAATGCCCAAAGTTTCATGACAAATCAGACAAGTGGAAATTGACGCTCAGATCCCCCCTGCCCTTCTTTGTTGTATAAATATCAGTATGGTGCAGGTTGTAAGGTGAGGCTGTAACCTGTGGTTACCTGTGATCACCTGTAAGTTCACACTTCTGTTTTGCTATCTTTTCTCTGGGTGCGAGGAGTCCTACGATCGATCGGGTAATCAGCAAGACACTTAACACGAGTATCATGTAGCAAGATTACAATTTATTTCCGGAATACAGCTGGTTTTACTAAAAATTTGAGGTACAACCTCTCTTTGTGGACCAGCCAATCAGGTTACAATATTTCTTACAGTATATATTTTATACCTAAATTGTTCACATGAGACTTTAATATCATATTGGTAAGATTTCTTAAAATACACAATTTGCTTAGAGATATTACTCAACATCAAAAAATGTAATATCTTCTGACCATTGTCTCACACTATTTCTATAATTGTATAAAACTTGTTAATAAGCTTTGTTAATAAAACCTATATGTCTATAAAATTTTAGCCAATATTTCACACTTAGAAAAGAATGTTTCACACATTCTGCAAATTGCAAGCTTTAAGTTTCCTGTAATATAAGCCTTTTTGCCTTTGTTTCACAAGCTGAGAACAGAATTTGTAATATAACAGTTTAAAAAGAATTTCAAGTTTGGTAAAAAAATAAAGGCTATTACCCCCCTGTTCTTATTGCCTATATCAGACCAGACCACCCAAAAGGGGTAACCCCATTTTCCTATCACAGGTGTCCTAAGCAGACACACGCAAGTGCTGTTTGACCTTCCTATTAACTTGGTGGTCAATACCATTTGGTGAGTGTATCACCAAGAGGGGCTATAGTGTGCCAAGGTGGAAGTAGACATCAGGTGATATGAGGTTTTGGAAGTGGAAATAGAAGAATTTTTGTAATGGGTTAAACACTATGGGGTAGATCGCATTACAATCACTAAGCCAGCCCTTCAAAATCCTCTTCCATTCATGGAAACCCTTACTCTTCAACTTCAAACTTCCCCCCAGGAGACTGTTCACATTCTCCTCTGCTATAGGCCACCTGGGCCAAAATCGCAGTTTTTGCCATCATTAACGGAGTTTATATCCACTTATACCCTTAACAGCAAACACCTTTTGCTGCTCGGGGACTTTAATCTGTGGGCCAACTCCGCACAGGATCCCATTGCGGACGCCTGCATTGATCACCTGGAGGGATTAGGGCTACAGCAACTTATATGCGGGCCAACACATGCTTCAGGTCACACACTCGACCTAATTTTCAGACAAAATCTGAAAATAAGCATTTTAGAAAATGAACCATTGCCATGGACAGACCACCATGCAATTAATTTCATAATCTCCAAAATTCCCCCAGTGATAAAAGCACCCAAGCCGGTGACAATACACTGGGCTAGATCACAGAAGAAGCTCCATTCGGAACTCTTTAAATCTACCTTGGGAAACGGAATCAAAACAATCCATCCACATCAAACAGCCGCAGATACACTGGATGCCATAAACGCAGCCCTGCTACAGTCAGCCGATTTAGTAGCACCGAAACGCAAAGCCTGCATCCGAAAAAGAAAGTCCGGCTGGTTCAACAACCAGCTGTCGCTTCTGAAGCAAGAGCGCAGAAGGGCGGAAGCCGCCTGGAAAAGAAGTCCTGCAGAGGATAACCTCATCTACAAGGCAATAACAACACGATATCATAAAGAAATCTTCAAAGCCAAGAAACATCATTTTTCTATGGCGATTAACAGCGCCCTAAACCGCCCCCGCGAACTCTTCAAGATGGTCACCCAGACCATGAATCCAGGATGTCTTGAAGTCCCCAACTCAGACACCCAAGAGTTCTGCAATGAACTATCGGATTTCTTCATCAACCAAATTGAAAGAATCCGGGAAAGCATCATGCAAAACAATACCCCCCTCAACCCTACCGTCAATCAACCACAAAACACCCACAGAAACGCTCTACAATCAACAAAGTTCACTCTGGAACCGATCTCCATCGATACCACAAAAAATATCATTGGTGCTTTGCGGAACAGCACATCGCCCAATGATATCATCCCCACCAAACTGCTGAAGGAATGTGCCGACATCCTGGCACCACCCATCACACAGCTTATAAACCAGTCATTTAAGGAAGGCACAGTGCCATCCCTGTTGAAAGAGGGCACAATCCAGCCCATCTTGAAAAAACCTAACCTGGATCCCAAGGACCCAACTCACCGCCGTCCCATAACAGGCCTAAATGTTCTCTCCAAGATAATGGAGAAAGTAGTGGTACAACAGCTGCAACAGCATCTAGATACCCACAATCTACTGGATCCATTGCAATCAGGCTTCCGTCCCGGACACGGGACAGAAACGGCCTTACTCAAAATATGGGACGATGCCCTCGAGGCCGCAGACGAAGGAGAATCTTGTCTCCTGGTTCTGCTGGACCTAAGCGCAGCCTTTGACACGGTAGACCACAAACTGTTACTGATGCGACTAGCCAAGGTAGCAGAAGTCGCAGAAGGTGATTTACCATGGTTTTCTTCCTTTCTTGAAAACCGATCACAAACAGTTAAATTGGGTTGTTTCACGTCGGAAAA